>NW_011343434.1:11874-17681 GCF_000735185.1 Notothenia coriiceps | reverse complement strand
AGGTCTGTCCCTCTTCTCACTTAAAGGTTTTATTTGCCTTCCTTCTGATTTGTGTGTTTTATTTTAGTACTGTCACACAACATATCAGGTCTTGCACCTTTCTTCGAGAAGTTGCTCCACAACCGTAATTGAGTGGTCATTTGATGTGTGTCAAGTGTTAAGGTTCTACCCGTGCGTGCAGAGCATCAGACAGGGACAGGCGACAAGCAGAATTACAAGACAAGGATCATTAACAGACGCGCTTAAGACACATAGTAAACATTTTGTGGGTCAGGTTGATAAACATGTCAAGTTGGGTCAACTGAACCCTAAAACAAATGTGCACAACACTAATTGCAATGCCGGATTTTGTAAGTAACGGATGAAGGACCCGTCCTGACCATGTAGTGATAGTGCATGATAAGGGGCCTCGACTTGTGCCGTTCGCAAGGCGAACTAGGAACCTGATAACCACCGGACCAAAGCAGTCCGGATTATAATCGCATGCCGAACACAAGGTGTTACAAATGCCACTCCGCGCAGAAAAACGCCCCCAGTGTCAATAGAACGAACCTAAAATTACTCTAAATATGAAACGACCCTGAAATTTGACCCTGACCAACAGGAGACGGAGGCTATACAAAATTTTAGATCAGCCACTGTAGAAAATTGAATGCGTGTGATTTTAGTTATCGGGTTTGAGCACGGATTAGAATTTTGTGGTCCCTATTTACAGAGAATAGCTGATACTAAGAATATGTTCCGTACGTGGAGCATTTATAAACCTATCACCATAAAAACGATTGCTAGTACTATTGGTGAACACAATAACGATGTTAGTCCGGTTCGATTCGAAGGTGTTTGTTCAAGCGTGTTTAATCAAAAATTTGGCAACTAAGGAGTACTTGGAAGAACTCCTTGTTCGTAAAAAAGACCACGCACCCTAGACACCTAAACATAACCGTTGTCTAGAGACGAGTAATGTCAGCTACAACTTTGAGCCGTACGGTAATAAAAGGTATCTCCGGAAAATTACACACATCGTTTAGCATATTTATTTGTACGAGAGAAAGACCGTCTTAAATCCCACTTTCCTGTTTTGTTAGGACGACCAACATCCAGGAGTTGGACCGTCACGTAAAATTTCCTCACCCTATCACCGACCGAACCCGGTCTCCTTGAGGCTTCTAGGCTTCGTCTAACCCAACAAAAAATCTGTCTGAGGCCTTTAGGGGTGATTTACTTGGTTGAGTTGCAAATTTCATTCCTGTATCTCACCCCATTTTGTGCCTTCCTTGTCATTTTCTAGCTATTTCTGGTCCCGTTTCACTTTTCTAGTTACGATGTTACCTCTCTTGGGGGCTCGTGCTCCGATCGAACTTGTAGGTACCGATACGCTTGGTTGCCGAGTCTTACTGTGTCAGCCCGTCCGAACCGGCTCGGTATCGTTTCTTTAATTTCCTGAAATTTGAGATTTGATGCTGTTTTGCGGGATCAGGTGTAATTCTCTGCTTTATTTCTTCCTCGACTCCCTGCCTGTAGTGAATAGACGCCCTTTCGTTGAGCCTGGGCATTTGGACTACCTCTTGGATTGTTGCCTCGACGTCCCGTATGCCCACTCGTATTCGCCTCCCGCGTCCATGCGCGTATAGTCTAGTTGGCTGCTGCACGCTGCCCAGCGGCGTGACAGGGTCACTAATGTCGGTCCCCTACTAAAAGCGTGGTACCTCGCGTCAACCTACTCATCAGGTCCACTTATACCGGGACACTAGGACCTTAAATCGAATTACCGGACATGCAATTGATAGAACCAGTCTGTTAACGCTATAACTTCTCTCTCACACGTAACAATTTTACTCCGTCGTCGCTCGGCCAGGTACAGTACTCTAAACCTGACCAGAGGAAGACCACCAGACCACCAATTACAACCAAACCAACGAACTCATACCTCCACGTAACCGCCCGTTTTAAAGCCTATTGACTCGTATACTAACACGACTTTACTTTGTCACGAAAAAAACACGACCTAAATTGGCGAGGGACTATAATTCAATAAGTGACAGAAATTTACGGTAGTCGGGCGATTTATTTTATAAGAAGAATGTAGCATTATTGAGCTAAATAAGTTAAAAGACTGAAAGTTTTGGGTTAAAACGTGTGTCTTGAGTAAGTAACCCCAGAGTTGAATTGACAAGTTAGTAGCTCAGGATTAGGAATGGTGAAAGAAAGTCGATTACGTCTATATTAACTATATTAGAAGAATTTCTGCAAGGGGAATTTGAGGTATCTAAAACGCATCTCAAGTGTCTCACTTTTCTGTCTCGCACTTACCTATCACATCAGATACTGAAGCTAATCTAGCGTAACCCTGTATTAAACTGACGTAAGTGAGCACTAACGCTCCTTCTAAGTTACACACTCTTTTTTGTGTCTGTAGGTTGCTAAACAAAAAAAACGAAGATGTGGTCTCCTCGTGCCATATTGAACCACTCAAGGTGTCGAGTTTATGTACCTCAGATGAAGACTTTCTGGTTTGATCTTGGTGGGCTTTCTTGAGCCGAGGTCCCAGGTCGCTGCGAGGTGTCCCGGAGCGGGCTTTGGAGGGTCAGTTAGAAACACTTAAAGGGAGTCCCAAGCTTTATTTTCTCCTACCCAGAATTTCTTCCGAAGCGTCTTTTTCTATGTGCGTCGCCCGTTTGATTTAGTAAAAAGCTGGTGCTGATAGGATGTCGGCACCAGGGTATTGCTGGCAACGGATAAGTCAGGATTTTTGTTACGCGTGAGTGACGCTTTGTGTCCTCACTTCTGCTACTAGTACGGTCCCTTCGGTGCGTCCTGTACTCGCTTTCTCCCTGTGTTCACGGGACGCTCCTATGCCCTTGGCCGCGTTTGCCCTCCTGTGGCTGATTGTCTCATTGTGTTCAGCTGTTGCCCTTGTGTTTCTGCCTCCCCTGCCCAGCTGTGTCTTGTCCTGTGATTACCCTTCTGTGTATTTAATCTTGTCTTCCCTTTTGCTCCCTGTTCGGTCGTTGTCTTTCTTGTCCATGTTACCCGCCTGTTCCTGTCTGTAAGTTTGTTCCTGTTTCTCGTGCTACCCAGTTTGTTAATGTTAAGTAGTGATGGCGAGATGAAGCCTTATGAAGCTTTCCAGCCAATTGGTTCGCAAAAGGGTTCATCTCATGAGGCTTCATCATGGGCTTCATCTGAACACAAACCCCCCTGTTGGTCAAAGTGTGTAAAACAGGCAGATTTGACATCTCAACAGTGTGCTCAATCTCATACCGAGTTCCCAATGAGTAAAGCCTTAGAATAACTCTAAACAACAAACATAAAATCATATTTTCATGTTAACAATATTGTTTTTATTCCAGTTTAATGATTGTGATTGAAAAGCCTAAGGAGGCTGGTAAACATTGCAAAGAGGGATTTGTATTCCTTACTAATATTCGTAAACGTAACCATTTTGTAGCCTGAGAAAGGCTAAACCATATCAAAGAATACATTTATTAACTACAATATCTCATTTAGCTGTAGCTTTTATAAACAAAACAAAATGCTTATTGACGAGTCATTGAACCAGGGACCCTGCGGTTGTGAGTCAACTGCTTTCCAGCTTAGCCACAGTCCACACACTGAATCTACCCAAAAACACTGCATCCTATTTATTCCTGTATTTATTTATTCATGTTTTTATTCCTACATTTATTTATGCTTTTATTTATTTATACTTATGACATGTTCCGACCTTTATATAAGTGAGGGTCGGAGCTCTCTTAATTCCATCGTGTCACCGGGCCCGGGTACAGGAGGGCCGGGTAATATGGTTCTTATTATACATCCATGGGTAATATGAGCGTTGTGGTTCAACCGATCTCAATCGCTTCCTGAAGCAGTCACGTGGTATCGACAGGCAGCGAGGCTTCGTTTGTCATCGATGACGTCACTGGCCAAAAACGATACAAGCCTCGATACAAGCTTCACAAAAAGCTTCAAGGATTACTTGACACACGCTCCGAAGCCTCGGCGCAATACGTAACATGACTAATGTTAAGTTGTTTCTTTTTTTTCGTTGTCATCGGCTTTTTGATTAAAGCTCACCTACTAGACCTTTTTTGTCTTTTTTTTTACTGCATTTTACTCCTATTTTCCCTAATCCTGACAAACACTCCTCAACCCAAGGACATTTCTACGCTCAGCAGCCAAAATCGCAAGTTTGAAGTGTAGATCAAAAGTCAAGCCTTTAAACATGTGAATGATGAATGGGTTTGGTTGATAATTATACTTCCTACTCTCCAAACACTTTAATGTTTATAAAGTTATTCAAAGGATTGCCAAATGCACACATCTCCATGAAAAGCTGTGAATGACTAAAAACATCTATCTGCGCTCTCAGGACTGTCTCTCACTCTTTTCTTATAACATCTGCCAGTCTGGAGCTACACGTTTGATTATAACATTATAATCCAGGTAGATATGTGGCTGCGAGGAGCAACTGGTGTGACAGCGATTTCTTGGTTTCAAAATAAACTTTAGAAATGATATCCATCCTAGACAATAACTTTCCTCTGATGAAAACTCTAAATGAATTCAGATCAGTAATACAGAGTATATTCAAACGATATAGTATCCCCCCCCACCCCCCACCCATAGTTCTTTTATTTTTGTATTTAAGTCTTTCTATTCTTATCGTTTTTAATCAATTGTGTTCTCCGCATGGGAAAATGGACGTGTGGTGTGAGATTGTGTGACTTGGCATCCCTGCCACATGAATGAGCACAAATGCTCTCTCTTGCAACATTAATAAGAGTGAGACATCATTTGTGTGAATGCCCTGTGATTCTGTTCAGCTCCAAAGTAGTTTGATTCTTGGCCCATGATACCGGTAGTTACCTTATTCTGTTAAAAGATAAATAGATAAACCGTCAGATAATCAAACCAAACCAAAAGTATAGGGTAAGATAATCATTTTTGATCCTTTATTTTTATTTTCATGTGACGCATATTGCAAAACAAAGATTACAAATAACACAAAAAATTAGTTTTGGACTAAAAAGTTGAAAACAGACACTGATGAATATACACAACTAAAGAATAAGCCCATGCTAGGAAATGTTTTCAATAGTCACAGCGGGATGGGGGGTGCAGAGCCCTGCAGTGATGGCAGCTAGAATGTTTGGTTTCTTTGGTTACCTCCTCTGCTTGAATGTGCTGCTTCTGGACATGTCAAATACAGCTGTTATCGCCTTATGGCCCGTCCACACGGTAACGTGCGTTGAAGCTTCAACGCTTCTGCCCGTTCACTTTGAATGGGGTGACGTCACACTTTGCCGAACTGCATTGTGGGAGCGTCGCTTTGCTCGCTTCAAAAGTTGAGCAATGTTCAACTTTTGAAGCTTCGACGGAAGCGTCAGCCAATCAAATCATATGCCAGTACAAGCTCTAGAAAATCAAACCACGTGCTTGTGTGTCCGGGGCAGGAGATTCGTGTGATTGGTTGTTGGTCGAGCTTCAGACACGCCCGCCGGCAAGCTTCAACGCACGCTGCCGTGTGGACGCTGCGTTAGTTTCGCATGGAGTTAAGCAGCAATCAGTTTAAAATAATTTGAAATCTAAGTGAAAGGATTTGTGCCAATTCCAAAGGGGGCCAAGGGCAGCAATTCCTGCAGCACAGTCTCACTCCCTATATGTCCAATAGCGACGCTTGGTCAGGGTCCTTTGACGTGCAGTTGTGACGCGCCGAGTCTCCTTCAGCTTCATAAACGGACGCAAAGAGCTTTCAATGATTGCAATGCTCAGGGAAGCACCGCATCGGTCCATGTCGGCGGCAG
>NW_011343434.1:7316-11829 GCF_000735185.1 Notothenia coriiceps | reverse complement strand
AGGAGGTTGCAGACTATTCCAACAGGACAGCAACTGGCATTTCGGGGGGAGGGGGGGCTGGCAGGGATGATGGAAGTATAACAATAAAACTCCCTCATAGAGGAGGCTCTTCTGAGGCTACAAGAGTTGTGGATGTGCCAGCAGAGGACTGAGTGTGGGTGAAACGGAAGATGCCCTATACTTTTATAGACAGGTAAGGGTTCCACATTTCCAGGATTTCAACACATATCATACTTTGATATGAATGACATTAAATCAGTTCTTTACACATGCTGTCACTTGGTAGATTCGTCTTGTTCAGTGACTAGTTCTGCGGTGAGTGTTCAGGTGTTTGTCATTTTATAAGATATATCATAGGCCCTTGAATACAGAATTTCCACTCACTTTATATCTGCATTTAGTCTAACCCGTGCATGTCTCATCTGAAAGTGATGCACGATTGGTAAGAAACTTAAAATGGACGCCACTTGACTACACACTTATTGCAATTGAAGCAACCAGGCAGCACGTCTTGGTAAATAGATCTCTGGGAGTTCCTCCATTTTTTTTTAAGGTGGCTGTTGGCGCTTGTGGAGCGCTGTCACTAAAATTCTCACCTTGAACATCTGAGTGCCAGTCTCATTTTATGACGATTATCGAGAGGGACTTTCTCGCACGACTGGAGGGACTGAAACAACGAGAAAAATAAGAACAGCATGGCCCTAGATGACACTGTTCCGTCGATCAACAGGCTGAGTTCCGGCCCAGCGCCAGACCAAGCCGTGTTCGTGCTCAGATGGGAGCCACCAGCCCCAGTGCCCTGAATCCACTTACCTGCGCCAACAGTACAACAAAAGTACAACTGATCACAAACACCCGCACACACTGTATACTCACCGACTCCACAACCGCACACGATACAGCACAGTCCGACACACCACACTCACATCAACGCCAGAGCTCGGAACACTCACTCAATGTTTCCCCACAACACACACACACATCACATAAACATACACACTTACACACACACCACTTTGACCTCATGATCACAAACAGCACACACACCGACACACACTCCACTCCCTTCACTTAAGATGAAGTAAAGTTTTCATTTGTATGAATTTATATGTCGATCTTCAGATAAGACCACGTCCGTACCCAGAGCCCGTCCGCTGCCAAAATCTCACCCTGTCTCCTGTTCTTTGACGCCAGCTCGATTCATTTGAAAGAACATTAGACGCAAATGACACACATTGGAAATTCAATGCCAGTCTGTCTCCGGGGGAAAACCAAACTTGAGATCATTATCGCAGATTTTTGGGTCCTTCTCTCCTGTTGCTTGACCTCAGTACTACTCTGGCCAGCAGGTCACGCAGACTAGCCACTTCATGTTCAACTGTGTCTGAAGTGCCTGTATCCTCAGACTTTTTTTTTGCAGTCCTTGTCATGCGGATTCTTTTAGGCTCGAGTTACAAAAGATCAATTTTATGTCGAGCCTATAGACGCATGGTCTTCTCATAATATCGCAGCCTGCTCTCCTTGCTGACAGGGTCTTTGTACAGTAAACTGGGGACTGAATAAGCTCTCGGCCAATCACGGGGAACCTGACAGGAGCCAGCATGTGTCATGCAATCGTGATTGCACAGCAGCGATAGGGGCGGGTCCTCCCCTATGTACACAGGAGACCTGGTGCGGACAGCTCCGGGCATAGTTCTATTTCCGTATATGGCTTCGCCCTCTAAGGCTATCGCTATTGGGTAATCCCCTGCGCCCCGCACACCTGCGCAGCACTGAAACACTTGTAGTCTACGCACACCCGCAAGGTGGGCCCCGCCCTCGGGCCTTCTTCCGGTATAAATAGGAAGGAGGCCCGGCAATCTGCTCCCTCTTTTTTTCAGCAAACCAGCACAGTTACTGAAGCACAGCAATTGAGAATCATCATGAGCAACAACTGCGTCCGTGATTGTCCCTCATGTGGCTCTGGGTTCATAATGAGTTATGAGCTGCAGAGATAAAAGCAGTATGCGAATCCTGCCGGGGGTCAGAGCACGCGTACGCGGCTCTAAACCAGCAGGTAGCATGCACTGCGCTTGTCTCCCCTCGGGCGACAGGACGCGGAGAGCAGACACTCTTGCTGCTGTGGACGAGGAGGACGATTGGCCCGTCCAGGCTTACGAGCCCGCGGACGGGGCCTCGTGTCCCTGGGGCAGAGTGCCGGGCAGGAGTCCGAAGCAACTCCTGCCCCGCCTCCCTCCACGGTTCACCGTTCGGTTCTCCCCTCCCTCCTCTCCCCCGGACGGGGGAGACAGAGTCGGAGCAGGGTGCCAGCTTGGCGGCCGAACATGCTTTCCCCCTCTCCGTCACCACAGCGCGGCAGCGTCTGTTACGGAGACGGCCAGAAAAGTGCTACTGGACGCTCCAATCAGCCCGGACGGGCTGTTCGGACACCAGTTCCACGCCATGGTGGAGTCCATGAAGACGGCCGCGGAACAGGTGGACGGCATTCGCCAGCATGTACAGCTGGCTCCAGTCGGCTGAGCTGCCACAGCGGCACCAACGCCCGCAGCAGCCGCGGCGTCCACGCCGGCCACAGGAGGCCGCAAGCGGAGAGACGCCCACAGCAACCGCCCCGGCGGCTGCAGGGGCTCCGTCCCACGTCTCCGCTCCTCCGCCACCCCAGAGACAGGGTCTCCCGGTGGCGAGTCAAAGGGGAGTGAGGCTCCCCCGCTCCTGGTCTGCTCCGCGAGGGCCTCAGAGGAAGCGGAGCCGGTAATTAAGCCGGCTGCCACTAATCTGTTGATTAAGTAGACAGCAGGGCTCCCTGCAGAAGCCTGCTGGTTTTAACCTATCGTTTAATAAACCTGCAGAGCTCGCGGCATTCCCCTGTCCGAGATACGCCTCCTACACACGGTCATAATAACCCATGAGCGCCGGTATAACGCCTCATGTGGACAGCACTGCACACACGGTGTGTGTGTGTGTGTGTCCCGCGCGAGTTAATGCTGTGTGTGTACGTTTCACCCGAACCTCGTATGTGATAGAGGAGGGTGCTGTGTAGCGTAAGTGTGTCGACCGCTAGTGTGTGTGTGTGTGTAGTAGTGCGTATGTGTGAGTCTACCTATGTGCTCCACACACGAGCACGACGGTGTACTCTGTGTGTGATTGCCGTGAGTACGTATAATAGTACTGGTCCACGTCGTGTGCATAGTGTGTCGTCTGCGCGTGCGTGCGCTCGAGACGCAGAGAGTGATGTATGTGTGGCCGTCTGAGTGCGTGCGTTCGTGACGATCTGTGTCAAGGTGTGTGTTACGTGTGTTTGCGAGTACATAGAGCGTCTGTGACGTCGTGTATGTGTCGTGTATGTGTGTGAGTGTGGTTGTGTCTGTAGTGTCGGCCGTGAGAGCGCCAGGGTCGCGGAGTGCTGTGGTGTGGTATGCCGTGCGACCGTTTTTATGAAAGTGAGTGTCTAAGTCGTCGAGTGTCATTACGAGTGTCTGTAGCACGGCGCTACGGGCCCGCGCGCATAGGGCGGGCGACCACTCCGCGTGTCTCGAGGGTCTGCATGGGAGACGAGTCGTCGTCAGAGAGTGAGAGAGAGAGAGAACGAGTGTGTGTTGTGTGCGTTGTGTGTACGTGTGTGCTGTGTGTGTTGTGTCGTGCGTATGTGTGTGTGTGTGCTGGTGTGTGTGTCTGTTTGCGCGAGTACCCAAATAATACTGGCACACTGCCTCCGCATGAGGTCTGTCTTTGCGCGTGAGTCGTCATATGTGTCAGTTTGCCCGGTCCGAAGACGTCGCTCGGGACGACATTAGTTGTCTAATCACCGTCGGCCGAATTAATCGCTCGAGACGTCCAATTAATTGGCTATCCAATTTTGGTCGTCCGAAGACGTCGCTCGGGACCGCGGCACCGCGACGCCCGCGAAGGCGACCCCCGTGAGTCGGACCTTATGACAAGTAAGGGGGGCAAGACCGAAGAGACACTACACGACATTACCAGGCAGTACCACTGCTCGGTGCGGTAACGGGAGCGCGCGAACGACGCACTTTCCCGACGCTCCTTTGGAGGTGTGCGACGCAAAGTGAGGCCGACAGTAGTACTCCGCACATGTGCGAGTCCCCNCAGCCGGGCTCTGGGCGGTGTGAACAAAACGGGGGCTGAAAATAAAAAACGGTTCCGAACCAGAAAAGCTATAGCACGAAAGCTAGAACGGGAGCTGCGTTGGTACGCAGCTCCCGTTCTAGCTTTCGTGCTATAGCTTTTCTGGTTCGGAACCGTTTTTTATTTTCAGCCCCCGTTTTGTTCACACCGCCCAGAGCCCGGCTGGTGCTGCCGCGGCTGCGCCATGACGTCGCCGTTTACGTCGCTGATTTTCTCCCCAACGGCGCTCACAACAACAACAATGGGGGACTGCGTTGGGTCGATGATCGTGTTGCTTTTAATCAGACGAAGCCAGATTAAATTAAATAACGACTTCTCCAACCTTATACTTTTCTCCAGAGCGCCGTGGTTCATTGTTTATTAATGTGTT
>NW_011343434.1:0-7276 GCF_000735185.1 Notothenia coriiceps | reverse complement strand
TGGCTCCTTTCGACGCGAAGGAGGAGCGGTTCAACTCCGAGTCCCTCCCGGATGACCGAACTTCTCCCCGTATCCCTAAGGGAGACACCAGCCACCCTGCGGAGAAAACCCATCTCGGCCGCTTGTATCCGCGATCTCGTTCTTTCGGTCATGACCCATCCTTCATGACCATAGGTGAGGGTAGGAACGAAAATGGCCCGGTAGACGGAGAGCTTTGCCTTCTGGCTTGAAGCCAGATTAAATTAAATAACTACTTCTCCAACCTTGTACTTTTCTTCAGAGTGCCGTGGTTCATTGTTTATTAATGTGTTATAGCGGCATTTACCGACCGCTGCAGTGCTGGCTGCTCTTCCACCGGAGTTTATTCTCCCGTTAACTCACACGGCAGTGGCCGCTGTAAAGTATTCACTGTCTGTCTGTCACACAAGCAGCTGATACATATCAGTTGTTGCCTGACTTTATAAAGTGTGTTTTTTTTATAAGTGTGTGGTTGCGTTCTATAGTCACTTTGCTCAGCGCTACTGCTTGTTACAACTTTTATTTGCCGTACTCGCCTGTTAGCTCAGGTTAATCTCGCCCCCCTCCGACGTAAGCGTGACGTATGCGTATGCGGTTCTTGATTCTAGACGACCATTTTTTCGAGCTTGGTAAGAACCGGCTCCGCTGCGGTGTGAACAGGAAAAAACGGTGCTTATCAGGCTGAAGCTCCGAACCGGCCCTGGAACCGCATTGGTGTGAAAGGGGCATTTAACGGGTCCAAATCTATGAGTAGTATGGCAGCCTAAAGCTCAGATTATCTCACACTCTACAGCTTTGATTTGACCATTCTTACATACTTTGTGGAAGTGAAATGGTACATTTTTTTTTAGGTATCTTCATCGCAAATAAAAAATCCTCCTTCGAAGTTATCCATCAAACATGTTGTGCAATACACTGTGTGACGCTGACAATTGAGCGGCCCGACCAAGCAAGGAGGCAGAGAGTTCAAATATAACCCGGTGTGGGCATTTATTCCTCATGCGCACATGATTCAGAACCTCAATATGACTGTCCTCCCTGAACACAGTCAGCAGCCACAAGGATCTCACACACACAAACAGGAAAAACAGAGCCTAAATACACACAGACTAATCAAACCAACAAGACACAGGTGAGGGGGGAGGAGACAACACAGGGCACCAGGTGAACACAATAAGCAGAAACAGACAAAACGGGAGGGGGAACACTTTTCAAAATAAAACAGGAAACAGACACAGACAAACTAAAACACCAACGAAACTATACAATCCGTAACGGAGGCCGAGATCTATGGCCCCAAAGATCCCCTCCGTTACACACTGTAATTGAATTTCTCTCCTCATTGCAGAACGAAGGACGGCAGTGAGTTTTTGTTTCATGCGAAAGATGAGGTAAGCCTTTCTTTTCTTCTAAATAAATCTTAGAAGGGAACTTTATTTATCAATCACATAAATTAAAAAAATGCTTAAAGACCTGAAGTTACAGTATTTGACACCAGTCAGAAACAGGAACAATAAAAGACCAATCAGCTGAAATGTGTGACCCCCCCCTCTCCCCGCAGGACGACCTCAAGGTTTGGGTGGGCAACATCACGGCCAGCATCACGGAGCACGAGGAGATTGCCAAATGGGGTCAGCCCCAACCAACTACCTCATCCACCGACGAGGGCACGCGGCACGACGGCAGCAAGGCGGACAACCGGTCAGAGCGGGGGGGGGAGGGCTCTGACCGGGGAGACCGCATCGAGCCGGCGGATATTGAAAAGGACAAAGAGAGAGACAAGGAGAAGGAGAGGGGGGAGCGGTCAGAGAGGTCGGAGCGAGGTGGTAAGTTGGAAGCAAAGCGCTCGGAAAAGTCCAGTAAGAAAAAGTGAGCCGGAACGCCCGGGATTGAATCGTACAAACTCCAGAAAGGAGGCGGGGCTTAGACTGGTAGTGAACGCCCCCCTCCTTCTCTCCGCCTCCATCACTGTCAACTCAGCGGTTGTGATTGGATGGGAAGGGACAAACAGGACAGAAGGACTGACCCAGGCTCACTCATAGGACGGACAGGAGCAGGAGACATGTCTCTCTCTCTCTCTCTCTCTCTCTTTCTCTTTTCCTCTGTGTCTCTGTGAGAGCACACAGAGTCACTGGCGACTACCCCCCCCCCCTTGTGGAGGTTTCAGGGAACTGCAGAGAGCCACTGAACCCCGGGCAGCGTTAAGAGAGACACACGCATCATGGCTGTTACTGACTGCTGGTAGAGCGATAACACGTAGCTCATTCTGTTCCATGTTTTTTTTTTTATATGAGATGAGCTGTACCGATATGTATTTCTTGTCTGTCTGTCCTATTTACTCTATCTATCTGTCTGTAAATCAAGACCTCCTACACTATGTCCTATTACTCCTCGGAAATCGTAACAGAATGAAATTATGCCAACATGTTCTACAGACAAACAAACTTAGAGAATTTTTGTTATGTTCACTTTCCAATTTGTCTCGAGGTCTGGTCTATAAAAAACTGAGAAGGGACACTGATTTGACTTTGATACCTATCAGCACAGCTACAGTACTGAGCTGATTCTAGGAAACCGAGAGGATGATGATGTAAGACAAGAGAAGAGTAGATGGCCGAGCAGAATGACAAACTACAAAACCATACAAGAAACCATCAAATGAATACAAGAAACAATAGAAAAACAGAAATCATTGCTCAGAGGGCCATAAAAATACATCCAAACATCCTGCCAAGAGAGTGCTAACAGAGAGCTTCCTTTAGTTTTATTGGACTCATTTAGGATTAAAGATGTTCTCATGAATGTTTCTTCAAGGTAGATCACATGGTTATTAACCTGTGATATAAACACTATACTATATCTATAAAAAGAAAAACTTGCAGTTCTTGGATCAGTGATCAGAGAGAGATCACTAATGTGATGCTCCCAGGGACCTCATGCATTAAAATTATTTTTCAATTCACTTTATTCATTGAAGTTGTATGTGAAAAATACTGCAAGCTGTATGTTTTGATATCTCTAAATGTCATTAATACATTTATGAAATTTAGATTTTAGCATCAGGATAATTTTTCAATAAATTACATGTTTGGCTTTGGTCATAAGCAGAACATCTGCGCCTGGCATGTTTTCAGTGAGTGAGGCTGAACACAGGCGTCATCTACTCTTCCATCGTCTTATAACATCAAACCACTCGTTGGGTATTCTCTTTGATTTATTCACACTAGTGTGTGTGTGTGTGTGTGTGTGTGTGTGTGTGTGTGTGTGTGTGTGTGTGTGTGTGTGTGTGTGTGTGTGTGTGTGTGTGTGTGTGTGTGTGTGTGTGTGGCTGCTCTCTGCTGTGTGTGTGTGTGTGTGTTGTGTGTGTTGTGTGTGTGTGTGTGTGTGTGTGCTGTGTGGCTGCTCTCTGTCCAGGGTCTCCCATACTCTCAGGTTATTTATGGTTAGCGTGTGCTTCACCGTGTGCTACACGACCGTGTGCTACACATGTACATATGTTTGTCCCCTCAGATGCCACCTCAGTCTTACAGACAGACACACACACACACACACACACACACACACACACACACACACACACACACACACACACAGATATATAACTCTTATAGGTTATAAAGGTGTTCCAGAGGTCATTAATCTGTCACGGTCAACATCCCATTAGAATGATACAGGCGTGAGTAAGTTAGTGGATGAAGAGACAGGATATCACATTGACCAAATATTGTAAGTAAGATGTGAGATTGCATGTTTTTCTTGGAGAGAAATCACTTGTCAATAGAAGCTTGTCTTTGCAGCCTGGTGACTCCATGCTTCAGTTCATGTTGCTATAAAGTCACCACAAAGCCATAACGGGTGGAGAGGGAAGGGGAGAAGCTTCTAAATGCAGCGGGGGAACTTAAGTCCCTTCCTGCCCTTGTACGAGCATCCTAGTCAAATATGTGTCAGATAGCATTTAAAATCCATTCCAATACCAATTATGTTTCAATATCACAGATACTGTGTTTTATTAGTTAGTTCAAGTCCAGCTGAAATGTGGCAGTATACATTACTGTGCTGTAAAACACAGTTCCTATTTTGGGATATAAATCACAAACCAAAAAGGAGAACATTTATATCTTAATATCTTTGGTTGCATGATGTTACTTTGTCTCTACTGCTGGAGGAGCTAAGCCAGCCTCTTTTTGATTATTTAAATAGTCCAGAAATAATTACCAATAGTCCAAATGAATTCATTCATATCATTTTCTCTAAAAGTAGGAATCTTTCAATTTCCTATTTATATCAGAAGTCAGTATTTTCCATTTTTAAATGTTTCTCGTTGTTTCTTCAAAGTGTCATTTTGAGGTTATGCCTCAATGTTCTTCTTTTATATCTGACTGCTCTTTATCTTAGGGGTGTACGTTCTTCTCTAGGATTTGACCTTCTGTCCTGACCTCTTTGTCTGGTTTCATAAAACATGTCTTGAGAACTGTTGCTTTCTCTCATCATTTCAACACACTGCATCCTCATTTGGTGTGCCCGCAGATCAATGCAACCATTTACATCATGCATGTTGGACACAACCAAGTCAGAGTAAAAAGGAGGTGAATTCTGAATGAGCAAATGTTCCACAGTGCGGCGGTGCAGTCCACTTCTGTGTGATTATGAATCAGCATGATAAACAGTCTCACGTTGTTGCCGTAGATACACACGGGACAAAACATGTAGGGTACAGCTAACCCGCTAACAGACAAAATTACAAATATGTCATTGGAACCATTTCCCACAGCAGAAGCCAGCAGATGTGTTAGAGTGTAAACACTGATGGTCCGGGTGGTGCCCTGCTGTCTGTGTGTCTGTGCTGTTCTGTTCACACTCAGTGTGTCGGCTCCAGATCAAATGATGAATAAAATACCTTTTGGTTTATCATTCATGTATTTATAGTTTTCTTTCCTCACTTTCAAATGTTGTTGATTTCAGTTTGGGTGCAGATCAGTGTTTGTCCAGCTCTCTGAACACAGCATGTCAATCCTAAGATACTTTTTATCAAACCAGAAATAAGAAGACACAGTTAAAAGGTGAATTATTATAGAGGGAAACGCTCATGCAGACTGACAATGAACATAGTTTGTCTTTGTTGCATCACCAAAACCACAGCAGTATGCAGTCATATGGAATGCAATGTATGAAGATTGTAGAAATGTTTGTAATGGAAGTATTGATGACGATGATGATGATGATGATGTTGTCCATGGTAGCAATGAACTGAAACGTTATGCAACTTTTTCTCTGCACTGAGGACGCTGCAGGTCTGGCAGCGGTGTGGCGGGGGTCATAGTCAGTAAAGTGCAAAGTCATCTCAGTAGGAAGGTTTTTAATAGAAACAGATCAGTTTTGTAATTGTTTTTGAGTTTATTTTTGTGCTACTCACATTTGGTGCATATCCCTGTATATGGCCTCCAGCTGAAACAAATGGCAATTAGCAACGTGAAGATTTAAGGCTTTTTCATCTGTTTTATAACATTATAAACTCAAAATGTATCATGTGGCTTTATGGAGATTACTATGAGGATTTTTCTTATTGTTTTCTAACGTTAATATGATTAATGAACAACATAATCACTGCATTCATTGATTATGAAAACTATTGTTAGTATCATAGCTGATTCATGCCTAATGTTGAACAGCTGTAAAGTTCCACTGTCATATTCTTCATGTGTTGATATTTAAAATGCTCATCTTCTGGTAACATGTTATACCAGCAGCGCTTTCAAATTCTCATCAGGCTTCTCATTGGCTGCTGCTCCAGTGTCCTCACAAAACACATGGTAACCTTCGAGATACACACACTGCCTGGACTAAATACACAATATCTGCTCATAGGGCTCAGACTACAGTGAAAGCAATCAACCGTACCTTTATAATTAGAATGTATTTTTTTAATCTAGCTTTATTTATATGTTCCTGACGACAATCAGTGCTGGCATATTGAACCACACATGAATGCAGCAAAGGTTGAATGGTGACTTCAGTTTGGAAATCTGATGGATTTAAATAACTAACAGTTATTGAATGGGGGATGATGTGGACACATGGATGTTTTATTGGAGGGTTGATATGTAAACAAATAAATGCACAATTTTCTTACAAAAGAATGATCTGCATCATTAGACTCAAGGAGCATCAGATTGTCTCACTTTTCTGCAGAAAACCCCTCATTTCCTGTGATCCAAACAAAGAGAATTATTTCTAAAAATACTTCCAGATAGAATTCTGACAGAAGGAATCCAGTACTGACTGAATATCTGCTCCCCCCAGGACCCCAGAGCGCCGCTGCCTCTCTGTCTGCCCGTAGCCTGCCTCTCTGTCTGCCTGCCGAACAGCTACCTGATGATGTAAATGTATGTTCTCAGAGGTCTTTTCTGTCAAACAAACAAGAAAATGATTTTATCCATGGTGACAGGTTGTTATGTTAAGATGTGTTGCAGTGGGATTGGGCTGGACACGATCCACACAAACGCAACAGGACAAAGAGGTTGCATGAATGACAAAGTCGCTATTATGGTACTGCTGTGCATGTCTTCAAGTCCCATCCCTCCACTATGCAATCACTGTAACACACTGGGGAAACACAAACTACAACATGACAAAAGGGTGAATGAAAGAACAAATAATGTACAAGATGATCAGAACCAACGGCGAATAATTTGCCCTGTACAGTCCTTTCTTTGAATTGATAAATACAAATTGTGATATTGAAAGATCATGTAAGTGTGTGTGTCTTTTTGTGAAGCAGATAAGTGAGGTCTGGGGCCCTGGAGACCTTTGTGTTCCAGGAAGGGCCACAAAGTGAGAAAGTGATTGTAAAAGTGTGATTATTTGAGGTTAGGTCTATTTGTATTGTTGCCTAATAATGCATGCCGTAACTGCAAGCAGTCCAGGACAAAGGAAATATGTTTTTGTCACTTTAGAGACAACCCTGTTGTTGATAGTTGTCCTCTTGGTGTGGTGATGGTATAATGCAAATAAGTGTTAAGGCCCAAATAGGCTGATAATTACAGAAGAGGATTAGGGCCACATTATTATTTTTGGGAGGATTTGAAAAAAAATATGTTTTTTTTTGTTCTGAGATTAAAGTCAGAATTCTGATTTTTTTCCCCGGAATAAAAAATATATATTGTTTTTGGGATAAAAAAGTCAGAATTCTGACTTTAATCTCAGAATTCTGACTGTTTTCTCAGAATTCTGACTTTCTCCTCAGAACAAAAAAACATAA
>NW_011343433.1:43661-43887 GCF_000735185.1 Notothenia coriiceps | reverse complement strand
ATTTGTTTTTATATCACATCCGACGGGAAGAAATTCAGCAGCTCTCCCTACCGATTTTTAATCCTAATTTAATCGTCATCTTCACCATGATCATTTATGTTTATGTTCGCCAAATTTACATGAAAGCACTGACAAATATGAATATACTGTAGTCAACTTCATTAAAAACGTGCCTAAACTCAGTAATTCACTAAAAATATTTATATTTTAATGGAGCCTCGTCAGG
>NW_011343433.1:29334-43616 GCF_000735185.1 Notothenia coriiceps | reverse complement strand
CACAGTGAAGCGGATGTTCCCGGCATTGACGTCACTTCCGGCTTCCCCCAAAACCTCAAAATGAGTCGAAGGAATTTTCCCGCGATGTTCGAAATTATTGATATTTATCGGAACGGTATCGCTTTTTCTTTTTTAAACTGACGGTTCGAGATTACTAGTAGCCCACTATTTCATTGCACAACAGTTGTTGGGTTCGTGTCACAGGCTCTTTAAGGTGCAAAAAGACTTATGAATGAGCAATTAGCGAGCCTAAACTACACAGTAGCAATTTTAAAGTGTGCAATGAACTAGACCGGGAAATAAATTGCCTAATATCAATAGCAAAGATACACAGAAATAAATTAAAGGCTGCTATTAGAATTGAGGACCCCACACAAGGTGAAGCACAAGATACATTCCCATTGGGAAAAACCCATTGCCAACGGCAACAATCCCAAACTTGCACACAGGAAATAATAAGCGGATTAACACCACATATGATGAACAGACAAAAGGAGGTCTCTGAAGTTAGATGGAGCCACAGCAATGAAACTACAGTACAAGGATGCACATTCCCCCTCAGCAATATTGCACTATTCCCAATGATAGGACCCAAAAAAAAGACAACCAAAAACAAAAACTACAAACAAACAAAAAGTTAGAAGCTCTACCTAAGATTGGCATTAAAGACATTCTTATACAAATAGATAATTAAATCAGACTTCATTTTAAACAATATCTTTCATGAGTTGAGAACAGTCTTATATAAATAATGATAGCAAACTTCTGGAATGAATCGTAAGATCAAAATCATGCCAATTAGTTCATTCAACAACTATAGGAAAAGTCATGATGTATCAACTTGATAAAACAATGTTTGTTTAAATTTGAGCAGTTTTACAAGGCCATTCAATGGTTTGGATCATAAGCAGTGATCATAATAGATAAGACAGGAATTCCCCATGTTTCTATCTTTGTTATCTATCTATTTACAGTCACCCAAAAATGTAATGCGTGGAGAAAATTCAGAAAAAACTATATTGTGTCTGCTGAAACCCTGGAGTTTTGAGTCCACCTGCATGTGTCTGGGCCGTGGGAACAAACCGGATCACCTGCAGTAAAACACACACACACGCAACCCAGGAGTGAGTATCAAACTGTTGACTCAAGAAAATATTCTGTCCGCTGCATAATGTAATGGTTTGTCCTTGTCTGAAGAAGATAGCCCCCTGATAGCCATGATATACAGCCAGCCATGACTCCTTGGCTTCAGTTCCTGGACTCAAACTGAACTTGAGTGCATCTGTGCACAGTAAACTTTCCTGTTTTCTGTTTAGTCTGGCCACCACATTCTACTAAAAAATCGTGATACTTGCCTTTTTTCTTCTTCTTTTTCTTTTTTATAAAGAATAAACTCACTTCCTTCAGACTTGGTCACCTTAGCAAGAAACCGTCCAAGTTCATGTAGCAAAAAGTGCAGAATGAAATAGCGGAGAAAGGCATTGCATCTATTAATTTGTGTGAATAAATGCATGAATTTACAGGCATGTCAATTTTATGAGCGTGTGGCCGGAGTGCCAACACTTTCCCCTAACAGCGAGTTGGCCTAATAAAACTGTTTATGATTGACTGCTCACAGGAACAACGGTTAAAGTTTGGCAAACTGCGTCTGCCTACCTAAAGCGATTTTAATAGTGTGTGTGTGCTCATTTAATAATATTCTGAACAACTGCTCAGAATGAGGGCAACCCAGAAGTTTCCACACATAATTCAGATTTCATTCTCTTCTCAAAATGAAACAAGCTACCGTTAAAACCTTGTGCTCAGTGCTTGTAAAGAAAATTACACAAGCTTTTTGAAATCGATAACAGAGCCCCTCATCCCTCGGCAGAAATGACTGTTGTGGTTCGGCTGTTTGCTGATTTATTGCCCTTATATATACTACTGTGTGTACTTAACTTGCCTTGGAAAACATGTGGATGGAAGTTACAGCTCCTTTCCTTCACCCCCTCTCACACAGACCACATTGTGCTCTCCACCAATCACTTCACAGGCCGGGCGATGTCATCTGAGGTGGGAACCCTCGTAGGAGGGCCCGATGTGAGGGTGGGTGGGAGTTAGTTCTTAGCCAGACACTAGGCTGAATAAATAAACCCGGAAACATTAAAAGGCCTTTTCCCCTTCACCTTTGAACTTGTGCATTAGATTGTGTAAACATACATCGAGACGTTTAGACACAGCTTGTCCTGACACTGTGCTACACTCCGCTGCTGCTTCCTCCTCTGCAGCATGGCCAACCTCTGCTCTGTGTAGTCATTACAAATAAAGCAAAAGTGACTTTTAATGGGTGTTTTTGTCAAATGATAATCACACAACCACTGAATTCTGAGTTAAACTTTTAATTAAAACATTCTTTTATTTAAAGTTCTGTTGTCCACATACTGCCATGTGTCTGTCTGGTTGGCACCATTTTGACCATCATATGATTTTCCCTTTTTTATAAAAAATAGTTGAAAAATGAAACTGCATTTACAAAGGCAAAAGTAAGCTCAATGTCATATCAATACAGAAGTATTAGACATGAAGGAAAACCAATAAAGAGGATATATATTTTTTAAAGTCGAAATTTACAGAATAAAGTTGAAAAGTGAAGATGTTCAGAATGAATGTAAACCTTTAAAATTAAACCAAACTACACAAGTGTACAACAGAAAAACGTCCTTCTCAAAGGCAGAATCCATATCAAAGAGATAAAAATCTGTTATTGTAATGCTTCCTATTTCTTTTTTTCCCTTGGAATCTGTTGTTTGTAGAAAAGAAAACGTAACGCATGCCATTAGTTTAGTTTCTGCACCTTACTACACCCTCCAATCATCACATTGATACATCCACGTGCCGACACACTGACGATACTGATAAACACTATATACTTTTGAACATGTTTTAAGTAATTTATGTTTTCAATACATTGGCACTTTATTTTCTTTGAGTGGAAACTGTCTTAGTTCCATTTTTTGTCATGGCTCGTGAGCCGGGTCATGGCAAACTGGGGGATCGTCCGGGATGGCAAATGTGCTTGATTTTGGAAGGAAATAAACGAAGATACACAATTTTTGTGAGAAAGATGCATGGAAGCTCTGGAATCATAAGAGCTTATTATATATATATATATATATATATATATATTTTTTTAAAACAACATTGGTAACATTAGTAGTGTGTATTTATGCAGTGACTTTCCTTCCAGTGTTCATTTTTTATATGGTGGCTAAAACTTGATTTTTGAATGGATTTTAATAATTATATTTCCAGAAAATGCTTAACATGACATGTTCTGATGTCAGTTAAGAACTAAATTGAGAAGAAATTATTTTGTAGTGTAAACACAGAAATGTGCACATGCTACCATGGGATCTTAAATACAATTTGCCTACATGTTTTTGATTTCCCTTTGGTCTCCTTTTGGGTTGGCGAAGGAACGCAGACGTTTCAGCAGTGTATTCTTTAACCAGACAGAATATGAAGTTACCACTGTGTACTTTTGAAGCACTACCTGGGTGGGCAGAGAGGAGAGAGTTTGCAAACGGGCAGTCAACACTCACACACTTACACACACGCTGGGTTAAAAGAGGAGAAGGGGAAAATAGGGGGGGAATGCAGATCTGACGTAGGAAGGGAGGTGTTTGAGCTTCCCAAGTTTAGCTTGTGGGGATCATGTTTTAATCCCAAAATACAAGTTCAGTTCTCGTAATGTGAATAATAAAAAAAAAAGTACACCCTGAGTGAACCCAATTTAAAGTATTTTCGCCACAGAAGCAGAAATACTCCCTAACAACATCGCTGCGAGTAAAAAACAAACAAAATGTGATTAACTTGAAATTCAAAAATAAGCTGCATTCAAAACCCAAAAAGCCAATTTTCCCATTGGTTTGTCCTCCCTTCATGCGTGCGTACAGTGTGTTTGTGTGTGTTTGTGCCTGTTGCTGTGTGTCATCGTGTTTGTGTGCATATGACCCGCATTATCCCGCTTTACTTTGGTTACAGGGTCCTCTAGGTTCTTTGACTCAGGAGCCCCGAGGCAGGCAGCAGGGGTTCCATACTTAGTTTCCTGTAAAAAATACCTCAGCACTCCACATCCTAATTAATGTGAAGGGCATGCCCGAGATCCCTATAAAATCATACAAGACTATACCAATTTCCTGGTAGCTTGCTCGCTACATGTGCTTCTTGTTCTTCAGCATAAGAGTTTCCTTCCCCGCAAACCCCATGAAGATTTACACACCAACACTCACCCCCCACCTTTCATTCTTCTCTTTGAGAGCATTCCCCCTCAATGTGATTTGTACTTTATAACATGATACACACAGATTAGACTTTCTGTCGCTTCGACTCTGAAATAAAAGATGAAGATCTCATGAAAAGGTCAACATAAGAAACACATGGCGTGTGCTGGTTGAATGAACAACTGGCTTAAATGATTTGACTCAGAATGGAGTTTTTTTTAAAGTATGTTTTTCTGCATCTGTGTGTGTGTGTTTGGGAATGTGTGATAGTGTCGCTGAGTTGGCGCTGAAGTATACGAGGCCAAAAAATGATTGAAAAAATTATAAAGAAACGCAGACTGATTGCATGCACGGCTGCACCCCAACACTCAGAAGCAGTAACAAAGCCCTCTGTCTGAAAGGAAACAGAACCCCCTAAACATACACTCCTATACACACACATACACACACACAAACACAGACGTGAGCACACAAAGAATGCATACTGACCTCTACACCATTGTTACAGAATTTTCTATGTCTGTTGTATAACCTTCAGGAAATAATATTTTATGTGATTCATCACGAGTGCTTTTTAAAAATGCTTGTGATCCAATGTGATAACAACATTTTTATTGCATGACTAGATTTATACTTTTATTGGCCCTGTATGCATTGCAAGGAAACAAGGATTTTGGCCACCTGCAATAATCCAAAACAAATGTTACTTTTATGTTGTGCAAATCTGGATTTACAACATCAGCATTTGCCTTCATAGCACCCTCAATGTAATCGACACTAGTGCAGTTGGCTGTTTCTTAGCTTAATCCCGAGGGTATGGTGGGGTAGACATTTGTTTTGAATTACAATTTGTTTACAGCTTGGGTGATAAATGGACATATGGCGCTTCAGATTTCCGAGCAGGAGATTAACCTTATTTTAACCTAATGCGCCATTGATGCTGCAATCAATTTATTAGTGATCGTATGAAAAAACCTTAAGCATTGGATTTAAAAAATATATCTTATTAAATTATCCGGAGAGTTGTCCAATATCAACATTCTTATCCGGCAAAAGGATTGTTGAGTGACAATCAAATTGTTTTGATTCCATCATTAAGCCCATCTTTTTTTCTATTGAACTCAACTACGCAAAGGTTTTTTGAAATGCTTGTTGTCGAACCCAATGGCCTCCCACCCACTTTGCTTGAATATAACTTCAACAATCTACCAAGACTTTTGCTTTTATATATGGTAAATATGCATAAAAGGCCGTAAATGAGCTGCATGCTGAGAACCCCTGATAACATGTATTAGGTCTGTAGGTTGTAATGTTCTTTGACCTCAGTTTCATTTTGTATGGGCTGCATAGTGTTGATGAAGCAGGTACAGCCATTTGCTCACAGATTCTTACAAACAAGTGTATGATATTGCTCTTGTGCATCCCATGGAAACATTAGCGCTGCAGCTTAAAATATAAAGCAAGATGACTTCAAATAGATTGCCTGTATGTTTCCAGGTTCTTCATTAAGAATCGTGTATTGTAGAGCTCATGGTTTTCATGGCGGCCCGAGATGAATCATCCCCGCCCACTGAAGTCCTTTACACAGACCAGGTCCCACTTCAAGGAATGTGTGTGAGTCACTGCCGCTCATTGGACGACTGTCTACGGCTCGCCTGCAGCTTCTCTCGCTGATCACTCCCCGGGGACCCATTCAATCAAACCCCCATATATTTAGTAATTAACTTTAACCGATGACTTTATGCAATATTTGTGTTCTACTGTCTCCTTTAAATGCCATTTATCATCCTCCAGGTTTGGAGGGTCCGAAAAAAGCCTAGACCCTCCCCTCAGCTGAGCCAGTAAGGTCCGACTGAGCTTGTTCTCTGACCCTGCTACACCTCCCCCCCCCCCTATACCACCACAACCACCACCACCCTACCCTCTCTCTCAGGGTGTTTTGTGACTGACCAAGACAGTTTTATTAGCCTCCGACTGACCCGGCAGGAAAGGGGGAGCTTTTGCAGGGTCTCAGCAAACAAGCTGGCAGTCGAGGAAACAACTGGCAGAAACAAGGAGATTTTCACTGAGAGATTGATGACGGAGCTGAGGGAGGGTTGATAAGCTGGGTGGTTTGGGGTAAGGGAGTTGTAAGGTCAGGGGACACAAGGAAACAGGGGCTTGAGTGAATGAGAGGAAAAGGTGGAGATGAGCCCCATAAAGTTGTTTTCAGCCTGGGAATTGTTTGTTTTTAACACCTCTGTCAGCGGAAAGAAAGGAAAAGAAATCCAATGTATTTTTCCTTTTCAATGTAGTTTGTTATTGCCATTATCAAATAGGCCTTCTCCTCAGAATATTTATTAGTTTTGAAAAACATTTCTCCAAGAAGAAATAAACAAATCTGAAGAATAAACCAAAGTATCACAAGAAGCAAAAACAGACTAGTCCCTTCAAAAATAAAGTTCTTATACAGCTTTGAGAGGCTACACACAGCTTTGGCATTTTTTAATAAAAGCATTTACAAAGGGAAATGTAACCATCCATACTCACATGGAGCCCGGTAAATATCAAGCAGAAAGAAAAAATGTTACTGCAAGGATCGGAATAACTCGGGAAGTAAATATCCAAGAATCATTGCTGCCTTACAAGATCCAATACAAGAATTTAGCAAAGTCTACAGGAAATAATATTGCTAATTGTCCCAAATGTCACCCTACTTAGATTGTAGAATAATCTTGAATGTTGTTATACTGTAGAGAGTGTTGAGGAAAAAGTCTAGCGATTCATACCTGGTATTTCCATACGAAACTAAGCAGTCTTTTCATTCAATGAGCCAAACAATAATTGCTGCTGCCAAGATGGCTGCTGATTTTACCAGTTTGGCCCCATATTTCTGGGCATGCAAAGTGTCCCTGAACATTATCCTTTATCCTCTTTTCTCTCCAGGTGCTATTGGAAGTCCCTAACTACCAAAAAACAACACATGCAGTCAGAGCACAAGTCTGTGTGCAGTCAAAGGTTAGATGTTCCAGAGGCCTTTAATCAAGAAACATTCTCAATTTCCTCCCTCTGTGTTCCTCTTATTGACCTCTGGTCCTCATGGTAAAGCTAGACGTGTACTGTAACACCCAAGACAACGCAACTCTTTAATCTTCTGCTCCTTATTTGAATTACTAATATGTCTGGGGCTGACAAAGGTGTGTTACCGCCTGTGTATGTGTGTGTATCCGTTTGGTTGAGTAGGGAGGGAATGCTTGAATAACAGCCTTATAAATATAAGGGGTGGGTTTATTGGTTTTGAAGCATATTTGCCATTTGTTGGGAAACACTAAACCGAGGAAGGTTCCTGGCAAAGTGGCAGGGCGGTGTTCTTTTCTGGGTTACAGAGAAGGCAGAGGAAATCCACTCTGACGTTAACAGGCTGCCATAGGAAGTGTTTTTGGATTAATTTAGCATGGCAAGAGAGGTCGGCCGGTCTGAGCCAAGGGTGAGGGCAACTGTTTGAGCAGGGTTTGGAATAATGGGTTCAGGATTAGGGTTAGGGTTTTGTATGGTATGTAGGTGAAGATGATACCAGACAGAGATCAGATGGTGAAGGTGTTGGCGCAGCTGCAATCTCAGAAAGAGGTTTCATTATGCCCCGGGCAGCAGGGTGCGTCACCAGTCACAGATGACAGAGCGGGAGAATGAATTATGGCATGGATGGACGCCGAGACTTGCCGGTTTTGAGATGTAGGGGAAACCTGGAGCGAGTTGGGGTATGGGTGGGGTAAGAGCTTGTTGTTACATTAAACTCTTTAGAACTTTTAAGTATTGGCAGGATGTAGGTGTTTGCCCAAGGGAGGTTGCATGAGGGGTTACCCTGCAGGAGAATTTTTAGTTCATGATTGTTAGGAAAAAACAGACCTTTATGGTTCTATCTCTATTTACATACAATAAAATAGGGTTGCAAATAAATTAGGATAGAATTGATTATTGTACTTTCCATAATTATGGCAGTGGTATACCAAAAAATGCCATGCTAGCTATATATCGAGGTTAGGGTTAATGATATAATTTCATTCTTTAATATAAATCACATTGTGCTATGCCGCTTTGACTAATGTTACATTTTAGCAATTTCTCAATTGTCCATTCAAAGTTGAGGTAGCCACCACGACGTCTCACATTGGTTTTTTGACCAATTTGGAGCCTCGAGATTGGCATTTTGGATGTTGCCACATTTTTTTCTTGGAACCAGAAGTGTAATGGAAGGGTTAGAGTAGGCTACATAAAGTGGTTGGAGGGCCCTTTAACTTTGGGTCACTTTTCAGATCTGGAGGTTTCAGGTTCAGGTAAAGTCTCAGGTCTGGTGTTCCATTCAGGCTGCATTCAGCCCAAACAACCGTCAACACCCTGTATGTTGTCCAAGAAACAAAACCAGAGGAGAAAAAATCTGTGGAACACACATGCTGCTTTTTGAAGTTCTTGACCAGTAATACCGATTTTATATTATATAATATTAAATATATACTACTAAATATCAGATATTCTCTCATCTGGATCAAGGAGGCTGGACAGTAAGAGAACCCTAACAGTTTTTTTCTTCTGACATTTATTCAAACGTTGCACATTTCTTGTAAAAACAGGATACTTTTACCGCTTCGGGCCTCTAAAAGTTATTCATATCAAAAATCTGGGCAGCAAAACATCACTCTTCTGTGAAACTACTCACAACTCATTGATATAATGGAATATGGGATGGAGGTTGTGGGTAGGCCATGCCTTTTTTTAAGTGGTCATAAGGCAAAAAAGTTGGCAAAGACTGTTTTGTAAAGCATCTTATAATTGTTTTTTTCTCTGCAATACAGTAGGTATACTGTTTGAAAACTGCACTAGAAATCCCATACTTACTTCTTCACAGTATTGCTTGGCTTTTATTGGCTTTATTTTTGTTCTAACCCTTACCCTAACCCTACTTTCAAGACACACTTAATACGATTCATTTTAATTTGGTATACAATTCAACTTTAACATCCACTAACATTTCAGTATCTTCCATCTCTTCCACTTTAGGTTACAATGCAACTGCTTCAGATCTTGATCTTTAATGGTTAGTTCAACTACTGAAACAAACTGACAACTTAGGCTGCATCTACACGAAGACGAAAACGAAAACTAACCGAATTCAATATCAAAAAAGTCTTCCCTTCACACGGTATCGGCTCAAGGAACGTGTCCGTCCACACGAGACCGCTCGACCCGCTGGAGACGCTGTAGTACATATTCCGGGCCTGTAAGTGGCGCTGTACTTCCGCCACAAAATACACCAAATCGGTATCGATAAAATCCTAACGATACCGATCTCTAGTAGCTACTGACTATGCTACAGCAGTGAGCAGCAGAGGTGGGGAGAGGTGGGGCTATGGCTTCATCGTTACCAGGAAATGATCGTATAGGGCGTACACACAGAGCCGTTTGGCCTCCCAGAGCGTGTCTACCGCAGATCTACCCACTTTGGGACCCGTTAACGTTTGAGTGCTCCGTTTCCGCGGTTCCGTTAAGGCCTCGTGAGGACGAACCGTCCATACGATAGAGAACTGTAGCAGATACAACCCGTTTAGTGTCCGTGTGGATGGGGCCTTAGTGTTCAGCATTGTACTTATCTCAGCTATAGAACTTTAAATGACCCATCAGTTCTTTCACACCCTACACTTCAAATAAGTCTTCAGACTATGTTTAACCAACACTTCAAAACATTTTTTGATCATCAAATTGAAATGCAGAAAATATTACTTTCTAAATACATTTAAACCTTTTCATTGTTAACAATTGATCTTGATCTATAGTTTTATTTTAAATAATTGTTTAAAGATATATTATCACTATGTAGTAATGTAGCAACCAGCAGAGCCACATTGATTTTCTTTGGTGGTGCTTTCAAGGGTAGTGACATCCAAGCTCTTTGGTAGACATATTTATTGCAATTGATTCTACTCACTTGAAAACCTTTAATTACTAAAATACAAATACCAAAAGTAACTACCAAAATACTGCATTAGGATGTTATACTTCCACTGTTGCAAACATCTCATGGACATTCCCTACCCAGATGTTTGTACCTGCACAGTGCTGAGTCGCTCCTGTGACCAGGTGACTTCCTGACCTTCATAATTTATCGTCCGTTACTTCCTGCAACTTGGAGAGAAACTTTCATTTTTTTCCCCTGATTTTGAAGGAGGGAAGTGGGGTCTAGCTCTTTGTCCTTGGAAGAGGGTCACAAAACCTGGAATGCACAGGAAGGAAGTCACAGTAGCAAGGCTATCTGTACTCACCCCCTTCCTTTACTTCCCTCCTCCTTTGTTTCCCTCTCTTTCTCTTTCTGATAAAGGGGGGAGAAGGGATGATGGAGCAATGAATAAGTGGGGGGTATGTGCCTATGTGCCAGTTAGGTGCACATGTGTGTGCGCATGTATGTTGCGGGAGGGTTAAGCGTTTCCGAGGCGGCGGTCTCCCCTCTCGGGCTGTCTCTCATCACACCGTTGACCCCCCAGGAAGCTTTAGATGTCGTCTGGCTTCATAATTCTCTTATCGAGCTAATCTGGGAGATAAGGAAGGGGGGAGTTGAAAGTGTAAACCCAGCACCGCGGACCTGGAATCCAGTTGCAGCGGCTTCATTCTTTACCTGCCTGCCTGGGAGACTTGTTAACTTTGTGTGTGCCGGGACTACAACATTGAAACTACTTGAGCTTGTGTTAGTTTGTGTGTGTCTTTGTGCATGTGTGTACAACCACCCCCCCCTCTTTGCACTGATATGGTTGCCCCCCACATGCAGGTCTGCTGGAGTATGATTGATCTGGGCAGAGGTAGTGGTCACATCCTGAACTGGAGTTGATTTCCTCTCCTCCCCAAATACAGACCTGGTGTTTATCATAGGCTCAGTGTCATGTTTGTATGTTTTCATAGATCAGTGCTGTTATGGAGGGCAGAGGAGGTGGGATTGGGTCTGAGAGGAGGAAGAGGAAAGGAAAAAGAGAAAGAAAAAAAGAGTCTGAAATCAGAGAGTGCTTTCCCCTCGCTGTCTTTGCCTCTTTCAGGCATAAATCTCCAGGCGGGCGGAGCGGATGCAGCTACTCGGGGAAAGTGCTAATTAATCGTCTGAAGTCGAAAAGTTTTGGATCAAATCCAGCAGATTTATATAAGAGGCTGTCACTGGTGAAGTAGCAGATTTGATGCCAATTGTTTTCCCCATTGGCTCTCTCTGTTACATACAAAGAATACACCAGGACTCAATGTGTAAATCAGTTTCTTGAAGATGCCTCTGTAAGAAAAAGTATGGAATATAACATGAAATTGACTGAAAAACCCTGCATTTTTTTGGATTGTTTTATTTTTAAGTATTTAACTTAAATAAATGTTTTTCTTATAAATGATATGCATCTTATCTATCATAACAGAATATTAAATCATAACTTTGTACCTTATTTGTTGCTAACACGCCAAATCCGCAGATCTTGCCTCACACAACTTTCCTGTGCAAGAAGGGACGATTTCATGTAAAGTGTGAATTAGAAAAATACAGAAATAAACAGATGTAAATGTAAGAATGTCAATATGTCACAATTTATGGCAAAAATTGCAAAAGTATTCACAAAGGATAAATTCAAAGTCACGGCCTGCTTATTATTTTTTCCTTACAATTGTTTAGCTGATCTGAATACTTCTCAATATTGACACATAATAAGAGTGTTCTCCAAGGTTTCAGCAATACTTACCATATTATTGTAACTGATGGAAATACTTTAGTTCAAAACTAGGTAAAAATACGACCCACACCTTTTATGTGGTCTCATTGGACACTTTAAGCAATATTCAATGATTTAAAAACATGTAATCAACATCATCATATCAGCTAGTCACGTGTTACCAATTTATACATGAAAGCTAGGTAGGCTATGACAGTAGATTATTCATAGTAGTATTAGTAATATACTGTATGGTATAGTTGTGGCTCAAATAAATGTTGTCGACTGCAATATGAACAACATTGTGGAAAAAACATGATCTTTAGGTCATTCTTTTTTTTACAATGAATATCCTTTGCCCCTTATTCACCCAGTCTGCTTGTCTGCAGGCTGTTCAGTGTTTTCCTCGATACATGCTTCACACTCTTCCTGCCCTCTGTGTAATTTGCCAGAGCAGTTTCCTGTGCTTTACCATTCTGAATCACTGGCTGGCTGCTGCGCCAACAGCAAGATGACGTGCATTCAGTAATAGATGGCTTCTTTGGGTAATTAATAATCAAAGGTGTAATTTAGATGCCCTTGGGTTTACAGCACTCTTAATACAGTTTCATACTCCCATACTCCCACGGGCAATATGACTCATGCAGGGAACACGTTTTTAGTTTGTATTATTCTGTGTTACTCTGGTATTAACCCGAACCCTCTTTTGATATCCTCTTATGGTCAAGATTTATTGATGACATTCTAAATTCTATAGCTTTTATTCTTCTTCTTCTTCCTCCGTAGTCTCTTCTGGCACTACTTTAGATTATAGAGCAGGCTGGGTAGAGCTTCTCAGGGATATCACAGGAATTGAGTAATAGCCTGGCATGACAAGATCCTACCCTCTAATTATCCTCGACTGATGTTTGCTGCAGCATTTTCCCCTGTCTGTTTTCTTTCTGTACATTTTTTGTGTCCCTTTCCGTGGTGTTGTCACTGTCTCATCCCTTTCATCTGTGTTCTCAGCTGATCGTAGGATGGTGTGAATTGGAGGGCAGGGTGAGTTCAATGACCAAATGACATGCCATCATCTTTACCCACCACTCTCTTCTCCGTGTAATGAGTCTTCAAGCAAAGTCCCCAAAGGCCAAACAGACGGGATGCACCTTCATTTCCGACGCTATTTAATCCACATGAGTCATTTCAGACAGGTCAAAGCATAAGTGCTCACCTTTTAACACAGGTAAACACTGCAAGGAGGATGTACTATGATTACAAGCATTGAGTAGTAATTTGTTGAGTAATGTCTTACAGAGTAATTCTACTTATGGCTGAATAACTTGTCGTAAATGTTATTTTTTTGTCAATAACACACAATCGTTGATACAAGTTGAATTAAACTAACCACCTTCACATTCACTCTGCTCACATTTTTCATGTAATACTTAAAGGGAAAATTATTAAAAAGTTTCCTTTTTAAAATTGGACATTAATGTTATCTGATTAATTTCATAAACCCCAGCCAAATAAATGAGTCATAGTAAAGTCTGACAGTGACATAGAGCAGCTCAACTTTTTGGTGTTACATGTAATGTGCAATGACATGAGTGAATTAACATTAGGCAGTTATAATAAAAAAGATAATAGAAGGTGACAAAACATGCACAATTATTTAATTATAAGTATATCAAAGCCGTTCCCATTCACTGTTTGTGCTTATATCTACAAAACTAATGTTTTGTACATTGTACATGACTAAAGCCAGGAAATGCTGGGCGTCTTCTGAGGAAGTCAGGTGACGTAACTTCAAACATACTGTAGTACGTCAAAGTTCGAACACAGGACTTTTTCCCAGCCGAAGTAAAAACAATAAGTGTGGCTTGATATTGAGTAAGAAAAAGGTTTATAACGCTGTGAGCATGGGTCTGCGGAGAGCATTTCTCCGCGATCCCAACGTAGTAGCCCGAAAAACGTTTACCCATTTAAACAGTCGTGGTAGATACCTTGTTTGTTTTAAACGTCATAAATACACAAAAAACAATGAATACTTGCAGGTTGTGTACCCAAATCTCCTGCTGGTCCAAACAAAGTAGGAACAGCATCGTTCTTCAGTGCCCTACGCTGTACATATCCGGTATGAATCGCTGAAAGGTTTGGGAAGCTTTGTTTCGTGAAATGCTGGCATTTCACAAAACAAAACAGGAAACAGGAAATGTGGGTGTCGGTGGTTGCACTGAAATAAAAAAAAGTGCATTGAAGTAACACATGAAAGCTTACAAATGAAGAAAAAACATTACACACTGAATTTAATGGTATTTCAATTGTGTATTCTTAT
>NW_011343433.1:28509-29299 GCF_000735185.1 Notothenia coriiceps | reverse complement strand
ATCTCCAACGGGGCGTTCTGGGGCAGCATAGACAGGTATTTTCTGTGTTAGAGTTTTACTCGCTACAGGGTGTACTTTGAGGGTTTTTGACTCTGCAGACCATTTACATGCATACAAACCTTCATAACAAACAAGGGGACGGGTAATAACCGGAAAAGCATGACATGGGACTTTTAAAATCATACATTTAAAACCTATTTGTAATTTAAGATGTTTGTTTTTACATTTAAGTATACTGGTGTTTTTCTGGTTGAATAATGTAATATAACTAGGGCTGTCAGTCGAATAAAATATTTAATCGCGATTAATCGCATGATATCCATTGTTAATCGCGATTAATCGCACATTAATTGCACATTTTTTATCTGTTCTAAATGTTCCTTCGAGGAATATTTTTCAAGTTTTTAAATATTCTTATCAACATATGAGTGGACAAATATGCTTTATGCAAATCATATCATTGGAACAATGACAAATATTCTCCTGAATATTCTCAACACAACAACCTCTGAACAATTACAAATATTCTCCTGAATATCTTCAATACAACAACCTGGAACCTCTCTCTCTCTCTTATGGCGCATTTCCACTGCAGCGGGTAGCCCTGTTTAAGCGTCCTTAATCGTCCTCAAGCGGCCCGGCCAGTTTTTGGTGGCCTTTCCATATAGCGTAGCACCGGCTAGCGGGTACTTTTCCCCTCTTTTTCCGGCCCCATAAAATCGTGGTTCTATCAGACTGAACTAGTGACGTCAACCCTCTCGACTGCTGATTGGTCAGAGAATCGTCACAA
>NW_011343433.1:15164-28495 GCF_000735185.1 Notothenia coriiceps | reverse complement strand
TTCAAAAAGGACACATCTCTTTTCCGTGTCCTGTCGGGGTGATACCCCAGGTCCTAAACTGTAATGGCAATGCGCCACGGCCTCGGACGGCCAGCGAGGCAGCCCGAGGCCTGAGCTAGGGACGCTTAAATGGGGCTACCCCGCTGCAGTGGAAATGTGCCATTACACTCTCTCCCAATCCTGTCTACTTCTTTGCACTGAGCCAGTTGCTCAAACAGACAAGCCTGTTTACAGTTGTCGGCGAAATGCCGCTCCTCTGTCTTCATCTTCAGTCAAAGCATAAGACTGAAGTTCCCGCCTAGGGTCAAAATAACGCGCTGTGATGTGCAGTCGACACGTTGGATGCGATCCGAATGACCTAACGCAGCCCCTCGTCCTCCACAATGTTAAGCTGTAGCCACCCATTTAGCTATCGCTGTTGTTGTCCAGACCAGGCGTCTCCCCGGCAAACTTTCAAGCGTGGTCTGCCGCAAGCGAGCGGCAGGAGCGGGGCTGTCAGCATCAACTGTGTGCTTGGCTTGCTGTTTAAAACACTTTTTTTTTTATCCATATCTCTCGCTAGAATCTCCCACCATCCAACTAACAACAACAACAACAACAACAACAACAACGATTTCAATCCTTTGGGCTCTGAAACTGCGGGGCGGGCCGAGGACAAATACACATGCTTTAATCGCACGTTCAAATAATTAGTGGCGTTCATTTTTTGTTGTTGTTATTAATGCGTTAACTTGACAGCCCTAAATTTAACGAACTTGGCTTTGTAAACCTACCAAGCCCTCTCTTTTTTCTTTACCAGTGAATCTTCAATTCTACAACTTTGGAAAGAATTAGCAAAAATAAGAACATCTCGTTAGACTGGTTGCATTTATCTCACCATCTTTGGAAGACTGTATTGATCCAATACCAGGAATAGTAAATCCCCACTCAAGTACATTACCTGTGGGGCATTATTTTCAAATGACAATGAACCATAGAAAGCTAATGAATTCAAGTGGAATACCCCAAATATTTATGATGGATGCTTTCGCCCAATACTCACTTAATCAGGAATAATGTTATTCACGGCAGCCATATGTTTGTCATGAAGTTGAATCTTGAGGTATGCAGACTTTGGTGAGAAGCTGCTATGATTTGTGAGGTGTGTGTGGTGTAAGGACAACAGGGGGATGGGATCATGCGGGGGGGATCTCCCCCTCTGCAAAAGCACGATGCTCCTGACCTGTTTACCTACAGCAGGTCCCTCCTTCCTTTTCTTGCAACACATTCTCACTCCCAACTCGTCACATATGGACAATCGGTCAGGGCCCCTTCACGTCACCTTATTATGCACTGGGTACCCCTTGAGCGTCAGTTTTCAACGGGCAGGGCGTCCCATAGGTTGAGTTGCAACCTGGCCAAAATACGTTAAATGAACACGACTCCTTAACACCGCATTAGGTGGTGGGGACACGAAATCTGCTAAATTACGTGTCGGCACCACGGAAACAACCCCAATGTAAAGTGAATGAGGATCCTTTTTCGTGGTGGACACACACATTTCTGCAACGTCCCACAGTGAGCTTAATGTTGTTTTCTACTCTATAAAATGTTTTTAAAATCTACTTTATTATTGAGGTTATTACCTATCTTAGGAATGGGGAAATATAATAAAATTAAAATAAATGTTTCTTCATGTAGGCCTTATTGTTTTATTTAAGATCGTATGTTACCCTCACTATATTTGCTTCAGAGAAATGCACAATAAATGGTGTAACAGGAAATGTTTCACGTATTTTGGTGAGACCAGGTTGCAACCTATGGGACGCCGTGCCCGTTGAAAACTGACGCTCGAGGAGTACCCAGTGCATAATAAGGTGACGTGAAGGGGCCCTGACCGATCGTCAATATTGCCCCTTTCACACCAAGGCTTTTCCTGTTCTAGCTCTGTGGTAGAGCTTTTCTGGTTCGGAACCGGTTCTTTGGTTCAGCTCCCGCTCTGTTCACACCGTCAGAGCCCGACTGGTGCTGCGTCATTGCATCATCGTTTGCGTCATGACGTAACCGTTTGCGTGCCTGCTTCATAAAGCCAAACCAAGCGGAACCCCCTCACATCGACAACTACAACAATCGCCGATTGTATTGAAGCGCTACTCGTTTTGGTTTTGCTCTGTCGAAACGAAATGGAAGAAATGGGACAAATTTACTACCAACTTTACAGTCGTTACATGCTAAATTCAAAAGTTATTTACAATCATCATCATCAACTTCAACGACGATTCCGTAGGAGAAAGAAGGTAAATATACGTCCTATTCGATGGCGTTAGATCTAGCTGTTGTTAGCCTCTGCATGCGCCAAGCTCAAAATACCCAGCTTTGCAGCATTAATTACTATGGTACAACATTAAAACTGATTCTCAATGTTATTTCCACAGATCATGTTGAAGCTGGCGGAAAGGCGGATGTCGTTTGTTATTTGGACACAGCCCAGATCTTCCGACGTAATCGTCTCGGTGCTTGCTTTCTAGACCGACAACCTTTTGGTGCTTGAAACAAACCGGATTCCGGAGCTTAGAGGCGGCTCCGCTGCGGTGTGAACAGGAAAAAACGGTGCTTTTTAAGCTCCAGCTCCGAACCGGCCGTGGAACCGCGTTGGTGTGAAAGGGGCATATGTGACGAGTTGGGAGTTAAAATGTGTTGTTTCTTAACCAGTTTTACATCCACTTCCTTAGCCATGTGTTTTAAATGTAGCTTACGTCTATTTCCGTGTTTGTGCATACGCATGCGTGCAGTATTTTCTTTTGGCAGCTACAATGTATATGGGCCAAAACATCTACACGTTTCCCAGGCTTTCAGGCCAAGCCTAGTCCCAACAGTGCGACCCCTGACACATGGGTCCCAGCCCATTTTGAGCTCATATAGGATGAGGCAATGCAGGACCTGGGGAGGTTAGCAGTGAGCAGACACTAGTCGGAGCGAGGACAGGCCCCCTCTTTCCCTCTATCCTTCTTTTCCCCGTCTTTCGTACAGACGGCGGGGAAACACATTGCCTCGCTGACAGAGTTAGTTGGATTGGGACCCTTTCCTCCTCCTCCATGTCTCCCAGATGGTCAACACTTTGGACCACACAGAGGCTGTAAGTGAGAGAGGGAGTGGTGTGATGATGAGACCTTGCCTGCTTGCCACACGCCTTAGTCCGCTCCAAATCAGAGCCTGGACCGCAGCCGGCCTCTGAGCTGCAGGGACGTCCCTGTTAAAGTCTGTCCTGAAACTAATGCCTTCCCCAGCTCCACAGTCTGAGACGCAGCTATACTACGCAGAGGACACAGGGTTGAGGAGCAGTGGGGTGAAGACTAACACCTGGTTATAATGTATAAATTAATTATTTTCACATAATTAATGTCTTTCCTTTCACTTATTTTAGTTTATGACTCACTTTACTGGTTTACTTAATATCCACTTACTTCCCTCGTTCATGGAATGAAAACCTTTTGGACGTTAATAGCACATGAAGTACAGTATGTCCATACATCTATATTACAATGCTATACAAATGTGTAACTCAGTTATGTAACAAATGGACATTTTATTGCATATTTCCATTCTTCATTGTCTGTTGTTGCCTTGATTCATGTTTGTTTTCTAACTCAGGGTGAACGATGCAACACATTATAAGATTAATGAGTTGGGAGAACCTGTTGTCCTTATCTTGAATGTTTTTTTCTCTACAAATAGGTAACCTAATGCCACTTATTAAATTGAGTTTCCCTTAGGACGGGTCCTCGCCAACCACATCCTTTAGGGTTCCCCGTAAGGTTAGGAGATCTCTAGGTCCCGCTGCTCTGTCTCCTCTGGGATCTGGTCTCCTCTTGCTTTTTTAATTGATTTTATTTATTTGTATTACTTTTAACAGGGCTTTTAGAAACATGTTATGTATTTCCCTTGGAGTTTTTAGAAAAGGTTTTTTTAACCACAATATTATCCCCGAGAGCCAGTGCCCTACGCAGCGCTCCTCCGGAGCACTGCCCTTTTCCCTAACCTAACCCTAGCCTTTGCTACCAGATAACCTTGAAGGACAAGCTATTGTAATCAGGTTATCAGGTCAGCCACGACAATAAGGGATGCTCCGATCGATCGGCCGAAGATCGATATCTGCCGATACTCACTCTCTGCCGATCGATCGGTTCTCTCTAAAAATGCCGATCGCAAGAGCCGATCGCATGACGTAAAATACATGACACTTTTCTCTGTGCGCGGAAAAACAAGCTCGCCAAAATGGCTTCAGCAGTCTGGCAGTTTTTTATGGTGTCCGAAAATGACAATAAAATAGCGGTATGCAACGTGTTTGAAGCAGAAATCCTGCAGCTCCACCCGCTGTGACTGACTGGTGAGCGGAGCAAAACACACACTAAGAGTTAGACCTAACACACTTAGCTATTTTATCTACCTCTGGAACTAGCTAAACTAGTTATAAATATATGTATTCTTCACAGTCGGGTCACTCATTACTGGATCAGTGAGCTGCATGAGATACTGACAGGCTGTCAGGAGAGAGAGAGGGGGAGAGAGGAAAAGAGAGCGCTTCTGCTAATTTCTCCCGTGTTATTATCCAAAGTTAATGTAAACTTGAATAATGTACTTTTTGAATGTTGAATTTGAATGTAATAATTATGTTGGTTGTTTTTTGTGAAAGCGCCAGTGAATGAGCTCCATTAACTGAGTTTTAAGCATCACTTTAAATGGAAGATCCCTATAGGCCCCGCCCACTCGATCAGATCGGCGATCGGTATCGGCCGATACTGATTCCGGCGATCGGCCCCAAAAATTGGCGATCGGAGCATCCCTAACGATAATTGCTCCCTACAATTAGGCTCTTGTTTACTGTTCACAAAAATTGTTTATAAAAACGCCTAGCCCATTGTGTTCTTCACAGACTCAGAGTCAACATGGGGTGATGTGGTGGGTGACGGTTTCTGAAATGGCAAATTCCATGGAAATAATGTTTTCATTGTTAGAACTTCATATTGTTTTTAAGAAAATAGATATCTCTGGTTCTGCTGCACCAGTTTTGTTCAATTATTTTGTATTAAAGCAACAAGGTTACGACGGACTGCAATGCCAAATACTGAAACTAAATATATATTTAGTCCAAAATTCCTTACTTCTAACATTCTAACATCACAACACAGTACCAGAGACATAGACACAGCAAATCAATCACCGCAGAGATTGCCGGACACTTTTTCAATCAAAGCTATAACAATGGACAATAATACCGAAATGTTATTCTGTACCTGACTATAAGTTTGAGGGTTTGTAGAGCTAATTGTTCTGGATATATTGCATAAGGAATTCTAACCTGTTGCATACCCTCCCTTTCTCCTTTACTTAGCTTGGGCATGACTGGCAAAAATCAAGCACTAGTATCGTGATCTTTTTACTTGTGCCTGTTCATATACAACAAAGCAGCAAAGGTTGGACAATGTCCTTAATTTCGGTCCAGATATATGACTGAAGCCAGAGCTCGACCCTGTGTTCCCTGTAGGTACAAAGCATAGGGAGGGACAGACGCTTACATGTGTCTGTGTGTGTGTGTGTGTGTGTGTGTGTGTGTGTGTGTGTGTGTGTGTGTGTGTGTGTGTGTGTGTGTGTGTGTGTTTCTAGCCCCATCGAGGATCCCAGAGACCCCACCCTTTGACTAAAATGCCACAATTAGTGCAAGTGCAGCCTGGATCATATCACACAGTGCCTTTGTAATTGTTTTAGAGTCAAACAACCTCAGTTCGTAAAGAGCTTCATCAGGAGGGGCTCGTACAGAGAGGCTTTAGGTATTTCTCAATGGTCTAGTTGGATTCCTTGACCCTGCGCATTACTGTATGTCTCCATTCATTACAACAGGAGATAAATACCACCACTCTAATTGTACAAAAGAGATACAAAATTGAGAATTATTTTTGCTATTTTGTAATATCTTCTCCCACAGAGGGGGATCATTGCAGAGCTCCGAAAGCCAGAGCGCTGGCTGGATTGTGTCCAACAGCCCATAAGATCTCATGGCTGTACCATCAAGACCTCTATACATCTGTCCTGTCCCGTCACCAAACCCCCCGCCCCCCAAACCTTATTATACGCTCCTCATTGACCCAAGAGGATCAGGGATCTGCTCTTAATCACATGTCCACTCTTTATAAGCTCCCTGTCTTATTAAAGCACCTCATAGCTGTATTTAGGGGCTATATCAATCATATTTTGTAATATAGGCCGATGGGGGGGACCATTGGCGAGGAGTGCTGTGGCGTGTATGTCTTGATATGAGGCCGTCTCATTTTCACCCCAGGGGACCCCGGGGAAGACTGAGACACACGCACACACACTCTCAAAGAAGTATGTGTCATTAAGGGCTGAAAGAAGCAACTCCTCTGATCAAAGAGCTGCTGCCACTGGGAGTTTAGTTTGTTTCACTGTATTACCTTTTGTAAGGTAGACATTTCAGACATTATGCTGGTGTGTGTGTGTGTCTGCACTGTCATGTATGCTGTTGTCATGTGAAAATATCAAAGGTTAGCTTCTTGAGATTTTAAGTTTGACAACTTAAAGTATTACATCCCTATCAGGTTAGAGAAAGTGAATGACCTGATATTTTCCTACTCAGAAAAAAACAAAACAAAGCTCCCTTCAACAGTATCCGTTAACGTTTCAATAACTTACTGTATACTAGGGGTGCACCGAATGGGAAATTCTTCACCGAAACCGATACCGAAAATAGGAAACAGTTGGCCGAAAACCAAATGCCGAAAGGCCGAAAATGATTAATAGAAATATATATATATAATGTATACATTTTTTACCAATGTTGTTCAGCTGCCTGATTATGGAAAAATAAATGATTATGGCAAAACTTAACTTAAATAATAATCACTATTATGGGTGCATAAAACATTTATTCAGCACTTTTGAATGCATACAGTACATTAATTCCAAGTCAAGTGCATTTTCTTTTCTCTGTAGGATAACTACAACAAAGTGCATTCAGAACAAAGCCAAGGTGCTTTAAAACTGCATAAACATCTAGGCCAGTAGGCCTACAACAAACTAGTGTAAATAAAGACTGTAACAGCCAGGCCTTCAACAACAACAAATGCACCTATAAGTGCATGTATACAAATGTGCAAACTGGATAAATCCACATGAATGTAACAATGTAACTATTTACAAATGAAATTACAATTGAATTTCAAGAATCTGTAAATAAGGCTGTCTGTCCTCATAAGCAAAGTAGTAAACATTGTATAAAGATACATAAAGTGAAAACTGGATACAAAATGCACAATCAAGCGTCTTTGAGCACCTGTAAAAGCGCTAACAAATTAAATCTATTATTATTATTATTAATCAATTACAAATTAAATTACAATTTCAAGAATCTGCAAATAAGGTGGTCTGTCCTCATGAGCAATGTAAACAACATTGTATCATTTAGATACCGAAAGTACAATATATTGAACACTGTGCTGCTGTCATTTCCCCCTAATGATAACCTGAGATGGTGAATTATAACTCACAATGAAAATTGTTCAGGAAAGTGGGTATAGAGTAGACATGTAGAACTAGATAAGCTTATGATAAGCCAGCCTTGTCTACTTATTAAGGAACAGTGGGAGGTTCTTTTTAATGAACATTAGCTTCTCTGCTTTATCAGCCATAAGTCTGTTCCTCTTCTCATCAAGCACATGAGAGGCAGCGCTGAACAGTCTCTCGCTGTCAGTGCTTGTGATTTGATCTTACTCCGCATATTTGTCCGGGTGTTTTGATTTCAAGTGGTGGAGTAATCCCGAAGTGGTGAAAGTCTTTGCAGTTACACCCCCTCGAGAAATGTCAGCTGAACACGTTTTACAAATCGCAATCTGCGCCTCTTTCTCTGATATTTTTAAATATCTCCAAGCGGCAGACATGTTGGCTGTGAGCCAGCCGCGAGCATGGTCGCGCGCTGTGCTTGTCGCCGCGTTTTGATTACGTCATCACAACAACACGTTAGTTTACCAACGTAACCCTGTTCTGTGACATTCGGTGATATTTTTTCGGTACTAGAACCCTTTCGGCCGAAAGCCGAAAGGGCCTTTTTAACCATTTTCGGCCGATAATTTTCGGCGGCCGAATATTCGGTGCATCCCTACTGTATACCCTTTCGAGGCAAAAGTTAAAATCATCGTATTGTTGTCAAACCACGACAAACATTCCAAGCATAGAGGTTTAGGTGGATGGTTTGACATACTACAAGTGTTTGTCGGTCGGACAAACATTCAATGTTGTTGTTTTTATCTATGCTCGTGGCACGGTATCCTGACTTTGTCAGTTTAAATTGAAAAAGTTAATTAGTCTAAAACCTTTTAGATCATTTCCAAGGGGCTTTATCAACATGTGACATAGCGCTGAGCGGCCAGTGACCAGGTCAACCAACTGAATATTGCTAATCACGAAGAGCATTGAGTGATGAGCTAGGATATCAGACATTTGTATATTGAACATTTGTCAAAAAAAATATGAGTTCACAGATTTGTCTTTTCCAAGAAAATGTCAATGTAGTTAAGTTAATGGCAACTTCTGTAGCTTGAGTCCTCACTAAGACCAGAATGGTGGATCACATCGATCCAGTTTTAAGATCTCTACAGTGGTTTCCTGTTTGTCAAAGAGCTTTTAAAACACAGTTGTTCAAAGCACCAAATTGTTCGGGGCCTATTTTGACCTGTTGCTCTGTACCAACCATCCAAGATGATCTGGGGCAGACGCCCTCACTGCCTCAAGATTAAACCTAAACATATAGAGATGCAGCGTTCAGTTTCTAAAAATCACAATTTTGTTCCCAGATATGTGCTTTATGTTCTACAACTTTCAGTTTTAAAAAAAAGATATGAAGGTTTAGAACTTTTCTTTTGCCACTGTAAGTTAATCGTCAGACTATTTATTTATATATTGCAATGATTTGATTTTACTCTTTTTAGTAATCTTCTATGTGTCTTTTACATTTTATTTTAATGTTGCCTTTTCTTTCTTTTATATGTTTTCTTAATGCCCTTTGGTCTTATATAAAACATTTGCATTGCCTGTAAGGTGAAACTGGCCTTAAAGGATATTGGAGATGATGCATGATGGAATTGTCCATTTCTGCTATTTGTTTAATTCCCATTCTATGCTATATGAATTAAATGCTCTCCCAGCGCTGTTCTTTTATTATTTTTAAAGTAAGCAATTTATACAAAAATATTACCATTACACATGGTATATTTCTGCGAAAGAGCAGCATTCACTTGTTGTGAACCTCTTATGGATTATGGCAGGTAAGGAGCAGAGAGAGTCCCCAGGCTGTGTGAGGAGGGAGGGGAGGTTTTGAGGGATGGAGACTGCTGTAAATGTGGGATAGTTGACGTATGGTTAGCCTACTTTTCAATGTTATTACTCAGAGGGACGGTTCCCTTCCCACTGTGGTGATCCAGCCTCCTCTCTGTTTGCTTAGCCGAGTGGTTCCATATGGAAGAACACATCAGTGCAGCATCTGGCACCGCGGAGAGGCAGAGGAGACAAACAGGTCTGAAGCGGGACACGTGTGTTCACAGCAACTACCCACTACTGTATACAAGTCCTCATGTCAGCTGTAAGACCTATAACTGCTCTGTGTCAGGGTGATGCTTCACTTACATTTTTTGAAGACTCTTTAGACTCAAACAAAAATGAAATGCGAAAGGTTGTTCAAGGTCTGCCGAATGCAATTGCCTGGTATCATTTGGGAAAGGCTCTGCAGGTTTTAAGTGCACTTATTAACACTTCCTTACACAGGGAATGTTCCCTGAAGTAAGGAAATGCGGTTTTATGAACCTCCTTATAGTATGCACACACACACACACACGCACACGCACACGCACACGCACACGCACACGCACACACACACACACACACACAAAGGGCTCTCTGGAGAAAAAACACATTTGAACAATTATCAGGCTACTGTAAGTCCACGCTGCATAAAGACCCATCCTGCATTGCAGTGCTTAAAATGTGTAGATTCCTGAAGGAAGGAACATGTTGAGCATGATATAAACAACAGCCTCGGGCAAAGATCTGGCTTTTCTTATGGAGGGGTGTGAATGGAAAGTAGTTACTCATTGAAGCGGGTGTTGTTGGATGAAATCAAGGTGAGAACTGCCTCTCTTTGTTAGTTTGTATATTTCTCCGTCACATGCTGCATCTCGCATTTCAACAAACCTCATGATGTATTTGATTCAGGGTTAACAAATAAGCCCTGTCTGTTACAGATTGGCTCAGTAGGGACACCACGGTTACGTTAACCATTAGCTTGTTTTAGTTGGCATATTTGTGAATGCTAGTGATCTGAAACGATATGGTTCTGGCCTGGACATAAACACATTAATAGCAATATGTGGACACTGTTTTGACAATTTTTCAGGCAAGAAAAACACATTACGCAAGTAGCCCCAATATAAGATTTAAAAGAATTGCCTTTAAAATTGTTACATTTAAATATGTGCTAAGATTTCGATATGTGAAATCGAATTTACATTCCATCATTTTCTCCATATGTTTAGATACAGTTCCTTAATGTTTGAATTTTTGTCTAGAACAGTACGTTCATATGTTTGCTTTCGCGTGGCTTTGAGCTGTCATCATGTACATATCTAATGTGTTTCTGCAGCCCAACACAGCGAGGAGGATTATTACCAACAGTAGAACGCTCATCCTTCAACATCCAAACATTCCTCGTCCCGTGGAGAGACGGCTTTGGGTGTTGGAGAGGAAGTTAAACAATGACTCACTTCACTGACAAATCAAATCAATATCACATGTCTTCGTAAAGAAGCGTTCACCTGGATGCTTTCTCCATGAACACTTGTGAGAAATAAAACCGCCTCTGATAACATTCACGTGGATTACATTGTAGCATGCACTGCAGTTATTGTTAGCTATTAACCAGGAACCTCCTTTGGTCCTCTTAGCCCCCTCTTGGTTCCCCTTTCCTCGCCTCCTGTGGGCCGCCGCTGCTCACAACCTCTTTTTCAGGGAGGAAGGTGTAAGATAGGGAGGTTTTTTATTTGGAGGGGGGGGTGTAGATGTTGTTAACCCTTGTTTCACACCAGCTGCTCAATACGGAAGGTCACAGTTCAGCCTGTTGCAAACTTAATATACCTCAGGTGTTCTTCATTTCTGCAGCGCTCGGCCCCTTTAACTTGGACATACACTGGCTGTACTGTGACCGTGTTTCTATAACAGCGTTTTGTTACAGCGGGGAGGCAGAACATCCACGGGCTCACTCAAAACATGGGATTATTGTTGCAAGAAATTCTGCTGCGTTCGTCAAAACCCACATCATGTACTTAATAACTCTAACATTGCATGGTTCAAATATAAAATAAGTTGTTTCTAAAATAAAACTCACTGAAAATCCGTCAGTTGTTGAGATATCCTTCATTTGACTGTGATTGCACTTCCTTACTGTAATGTTTTTTTAAAAAGCATAAATGTCTCATCGCCGCCACCGACCGTGCACAGTAGATGGTAAACAAGCTTTCAACTGCAGGATCAAATTGTCAATCAAATGCTCCTTTTAACATTGCCTCCCTGTTTCACACTTACGTCAGTCTGATGAGAAAAAGGCAGAAACTTCTTTGCATAAATGTCCGTCTAGAAAAAGAAAGAGTTTCTGCTTTTTTTTATGTTAAACGACTGTGGTTAAAGAAACATAAACACCTTCCCGATGGTTGTTATGGCAGTGGTGATGGAGCAAGAGGGGCTCGGCGGTACAAGCATTGGCCCTGGAGATACGGCCACCATTATCTCATCTCTAATTGTTGATTGATCTAAGTGGCCCTGGACTGGCGGGTTCCACAAGCTTTTTTTCCCATGCAGATTAAACCGTACTGCTTAGAGTTGTTTCAAACTACATGGCTGCTGGAGGGTCAGAGGGCAACTGCATACTAGTGGCTAATGGTAGCAAATAATGTCAATCATGCCAAATGAGCCACCGGTGAGACTGGCTGCTGCATCTGACTGGAATTTGAAGAATGAGACCTGGGTGACGGGTGCTCTCTGGGTCGAGATCTTTGATATCTCTCCTTGGCTCTGTTTTTCTTAAGAAATAAACCCATCTTCTACTTTTCTGACTAGCTTAACCCATCTTTCTCTCTGTTTTCTATATAAAAAAGACAAGATGGAGTGAGTCATGGCGTCAGACTGTCTTTCATTAATGGCTTTAGACTGGATTGAGTAGATGATGAATGGTACGTCATGTAATGGCTGTGCTTCACACACAAAGGCTTTATTCTCACCTGTGATGTGCTGTTTCTCCCCTCAGAGAACGGAATTGTGTTATAGAGTGTCTTGTACAGCTCATCCTGACACTTCAGCTGGGGAAGATAATTTTTTCAACCTTGTCTCTGACATTGTACGTTCCCAAATAACTAGCGTTAACAAACATGTTCTCCTGGATCACAGTTTCAGTTTTAACTAAATGCTAATGTTAAGTAAAACTATTTAAAAACAATGAAAATTACCTGGTTGTTATGTTAAGGCAACACAACTATTTGGTGAAGTTTAAAAAAAGTTCTTAATTTAATATGTTTTTCTGTATCTTGCTGCCCACTAGTATTAACCTGTTTGCATTTGTTGACAGAAGTAATCCTGTTAAAAAGAGGTAAAAGGTTTAACCATAAATTGCAATTGGATTAATTAAGGTGCAAAATAGATGAGGCTGTTGCTGGTTAATTAATATCTGGAGTCTGTTAACACTGTTAAACCAAAAGAAAATACAGTTTAATAATTTGCAACAGGCTTATAAATATGCATTTTGGTTTGATCACAGCTGATCAAAATATGCTATTTTCAGCCTCTCAAATACAGAGATTTTCAATATTTTGTTAAATATATGTTTAATATGGCTTAATGATGATGGCAAGGGTGGTCATGTTTGTTTCACTTTCATACTTGATTTTTACTTAATAATGTGTTAATGCACTTTTGATCGTTTGTGTGTGGATCAGAGGAAGAATAGCCATTGCTCATGTTGATACAAATAAGGATCCTATTACAAAAGTGAAAAAAAATTAGAAGGAGTATCTTTTAGGCTATCGAATAAGAAAACAATTATCAGTTTCAGACCTTTTTGTATTCATGACTTCTATTTTTGGCTTCCGTAAGGGCTTCATAAATCTTTATAAAAGGAGATTATCCTGTTTTCCTTCAGACCTCTCTCACCTACCCTTAGTAGCCCCTCATGTACCTTCTCCACCACCTCATCTTTCTTGCACATGTAGCTCCCTTCTCCCTCTGTTCACCTCACCCCCCCC
>NW_011343433.1:0-15148 GCF_000735185.1 Notothenia coriiceps | reverse complement strand
GAGTGAGCGGCGCGCAGTGAAAACTAGGAACATATGGCTATAGACGTAGTTACGCGGTGGTTTGAGAGGGTAAGTTAGAGAATAGCTAACGTGGTGGTAATTTAACCTTGAAGTGTGTGTTTTGTCCTGCTCACGGGCTGGGCTGTTATGGGCATGCCAGGAGTTTGCGTGTCGACTCGGGGGGCGGGCGGGGGGGAGGGCCGGCCGTGCGGCGCCCAGAGGTGCCAGAGGACCGCGGCAAACAGAGCCGCCAGGTATACTTTTAAAAAAGTACCCAACTCGCCTCGACATTGGGTAAGGCGCGCTCATTTTGCAGTCATGGTTCAAAACAGAGATTGGCTGGGAAGTGAGTTGCCGTGGTAGAAAAGGATGCCTCTCGGCGCGTAGAGTGGGTACATGTTTCGGTCTAAAGGGATGAGTGTTGGTAGAATATTCGCAATAAAGAGTGGAAAGATAAATCGTTTACAGCGTTCTGTTCGTAATGGCGTGCTTGAGTATGAGGGGTAGTGAGCGCGCGGAGAGGGTAGGGTAAGTTTGCTGCGGTCAAGAGGGACCAGATTGGGATGGGGAGGGTGTGAGACTCAGAGTATGCGTGTGTAACAAGCGACGAAGTCTCCCGGGGGAGCGAGGGGCCGCCCGCAGACCCATAGAGGCAGGTGAACGACCCGGGCCCCTACGGCAGGGTTTAGCGGGGGGTCACCTCCCGCACTTCATAAAAATGATCATTGGAAGAGTGGCTACTTTTTGATAAGTGGAATGGGACCTAACAGCCTCTAGGGGTCCACCCTTCCTCTAGGGGGCTGGGGGCCATGCTCCCCACGGAGAGTTGTTTTTAAATGAAGGGTGAAGTTAGAGAGATGCATGCAAGTGGCTGTGCACTTGAGAGGCAAAAGTTAAGATATCGGTGGAGGGGTGGATACCATGCTATCAGGGCAGCCCATAAGGAGAGACGAAACTGTAAACAGATGTATGCGTTTTCTTTTCATGGGAGAGGTGCGTAACAAGAGTCACGTCCAGCTGTGAGAGAGCGGAAATGTCTACGATTTCATAGCAGAGAGCAGTCTTTTGTTACAGAATAGTGCAGCCAGTCTCTGGTTTCGTGAAACCATGGAAGCTGCAGAAAGAGCGCCTTACGCACACTGTAGCGGGGCGAGTTGGGTCACGGTTTTTTAAAATGGAGGCCTGGGCAGGCTCTGTTGCCAGGTCCTCCTGGCACTTGCGGCCGCCGAGGGTGCCGTGTTTGCTGCAACGAAAGAGCTGCGGCTGCTCCGCCTCCGTAATGTAAGTGTCCCATGATCTAACTGCATATCCCTGCAGTAGAGCAGTATTACGCTGGCGATAAGGGTCCTGGTTTTTTTAACCATTTTCGGATGTCCACTCGCAATTGACTGTGTGTATGGCACGCTTGCAATACCAAACGGCGCAGCAGCACAGGTCACCGCACCTGACATACATAACGTGTACTTACCATTTAAATTGACCAAGATAAAGGCAGCAGACCAAGTTATGTCTAACACACAAATTTATGTTTATTCAACTATATTGCTTTCTAATATTATTATTCTTATATTAGGTATTATTACGACTAGTATTATTATTGCTATGTAGATTATATGTAATATTTTTCACTTTTCATTTTTCTAATGAGGGTGCATAACAACTCAACTGAGGGTGCAATGCACCCTTATGCACCCCCATAGACCCGGGCCTGCCTGAGACACAGTTTCGTGAAAATAAAGCTTAACAGGTTAAGTACAATTTAATTCTCACAATCACACCTACAATCTGAAAAGAAGAAAACAACATCATACTTCTTCTGTAGCAGTCAAAAAACTTTAGGTTATCCAAATAAATCAGTATTTTTTAACACAAGTATCACTGTTTGTGTGTGTGGGGTTAAAGTGAAAGGTTGTAGGGTAGTGGTGTCGGGGGGGGGGGCTTTCCCAATCAGATCAGTACTGAGGGAGGTGGCATCATTCCACAAAAATGCGAGCCTCTGATCACGTACAGTGCAGCGACTTATCTAAATGAAACTCACATTGCCTGAGTAATCACATGACAGATGATGGCATGCAGTAAGTATGAGAGGAAAAATTCATAACGCGTGAGAGGGAAGAAGGAGAGAAGGGAGGAGAAAAGAAAAAAGCTAATGCACAGAAGGGGGTGGAGAGAAAATGAGAGAATGTGAGAAAGAGAGAGGAGGAGAGGTTAAATAGCTCCCACACTTCGGGGCAGGATGGCAGGTTGGACAGGGTTTGACAAGTCCCAGAACAGTAGCCTCTCTTGATCCCCATTAGCAGCAGCCTGACAGTATTCCTCCTTTGAAGAACCGAAAGTCAACACTCCATTTGTGGAGATAAGGTGCAGGTGAAGGAATGAGCATGGAGCCAGAGAAATGGTTTGGGCTATAAGGAAGAAAAAAAGGTTAAATCATTTGAACCGCTGCGCTTTTTCATTGAAAAAATGTGTATGTTACCGCGGGTGCATTCTTTCCTCTATAACTCCTTATCTTAAACTGCTTAGCGCTTTACGTTAGGTTCCTGTTTTGGTTCCCCATCTCACTGACCTGCATGTCTCTTAAACAGCTCTCCAACCCCCATTTTTAGAAAAACCAAGTGTCCCATCTTAGACCCGCTCTTCAAACAGGCCTGCATTGATTAACTCGGAGGGGCTCTCTCTGCCATCCACCTATTAATTATATGGCCTTCATTAACACCGGGCTGATGAATGGCCTCTGCTGGAAAGGCGAGTTAAGAGGAGGTGTTAACACAGCACCTGCCTGCACTCATGTGGCCACTTATTAACCAACAATGACCTTCCACATCATAAACCCACTGGCCGGCTATTTGCTGTCTAATAAACGGAGCCCCTCTTCCTCGGCTCCCCCCCTTCTCCCGACTCTGTCCCCTTTACTTGAGCCTCTCAGAGTTTATTGTTCTGCAGGAGAAAAAAAATTGGATGCCTGTAAACTTCGGACACCTGGAATCAACTAAAATACAGATCCATAGGCCCAAAAAGGAGTTAAGTAGCATAGGTGGTTAATGGATTGATGAAGAGCCTCTCCACAAGCCCTCTCAAGAGAAGGTAGAAGCAGCTATAGGGAAGTGTTAAAGCTTTTCTCTCTTGACATTGTAGCTAATGGTAGCAGCAAGCTGCACTCCAATGCTAATCTATCATAACAGCAGGTAAATCTACATAACCTGGTAATACATAGCATGCGGTTTTCATCTATCCGTCAGAGCAATGGCCTTTTGTCATCGGGACTTATAAGTATATTCTGCATACATGCATGTTGCATGGCAGGACCATTAATAGAAGCAACAACTTTTTGATATTGGTGAACTGAACTGTTTGCATCTAATACATGTGAGCTAACAACGCTCACGCGCTGAGTTTTACTGCGATTGAGGATTTACGCACCCTGCAGCAGGAGTGCAACTGGCAATCCATATAACGCTAAAACCAGTTAATATGGATATTTAATGTTCAGATCTGCAAGGATTTTAATGGCAAAAATCTAAAAATCTTAATAAAACTTGTGCCTTTCAGCTCCAAAAAATCAAATTTTAACATAAGCCAATTTTGAAACGATTCTTCAAGCTGAAGCTAAATAAACATTAAAAATGAACGTAAAAATGTTTGGCATAGGGAACTTCAAAATTCTAAGTTCTGAACTATGAACATGACCTCATCTCATTTTAATCAGTTCGAACTAAACTTGTGAAATGTGAACACTGATATTGAGTGACACGTAGATACGAAGTACCAGTGTCACTCATGCAGACTAATACCCTCCTGTCTCCAGTCTTTGAGATGTCCAGAAAAAATACACAACATCACTCATATTCATAATTTCATGCCTACTCGTCAAGGTTATGGTAAAACATTTTAACACTTCACTTTTGTCCGCGTGTTCTCTCCATGGAGAATAATTGGGTGTTTTATACAGCTAGTAAACAGCTTTTAATTGATTTGTGCACAGGAGATGACACCTAATTAACACGTAACTGCAGTGGTCCTAAAAAAACAGATTAGTGTAGTCTTTACATTGTTGCTTTAGTGTTAAGGCAACTTGGACACTAATTCAGACAAAATTCCCATCACATCACATCACAAGGTGCATGTCTTAAAGTTTAGAAGACATAATCAACAAGTGGAATCACACATTTGCAAGTATATAAAGGTGAGTTGAGGAATGAATACAACAATTAGTTTGAATAAAATTGAGACCACGGTAAAGCCAAAGCATAAATGGCTGACTTTGATTGTGGCAGTGATATATTTCTGTCAGAGTGAGCAGTTTGGTCCATTTGCTCTGCGTTAGAGTGCTCCATAGCGGCTGTGTGGATGGAGACCTCTCAACAGCGAGTGATAGTTTGGTAGATCTCAGACAGACATAATGGTCTGGGGCTGAGCCACCGCTCAGTCCCTCCGCAGACCAGAGGGAGAGAGAGCTCTGGTAATGGGCCCTAATGTGAGGACGTATTTATTTCATCCACTGGCCCAAGTAATTGGCTGTCTTTCAGTGTGGCCGGGGTTAAAACGCCGAGTGATGGATGGCAGTTTTGACAGAGGTTAGCTGGCTTCCGCTTTCACTGCTATTCTTCTCTCTGAGAGATGGATCCTGCCACTGGCTTTGGTGGAGTGATCCACTTTGAGCCCCTTCATCCCAGACCAAAACCTCAAGCCCAATTTTAGCACAATTACGACGTGAACATTAAATAAAACACACATCAAGAATAACAATAGAGCTATTAGCAAGGAGCAGAACCCACATATTTAACCTGGACTGGAACATAATTCTCCCAGTTTGGGTTATAATGTCACATGGAAATTACTTTATGCAGTGGAGTCACAATGGGAGTATTGAATAAATGGCCATGTCAAACCTCTTAGCGACTAATCTTAATGAAAATAACGATGAGAGATGAATTTAGAGGGGAGAGCGCAAACTGAACCAATTATGAAAGCCACAGCTATGCTGGCATGGCAACATGTTCCTGTCTATTAGTATAAATGGATCGAACAATAAACTCAACTAATTCCCCGGTCAATGGATTTGAGGGATAAAATGGTGGTCCGGGATTTCTGCTCATGTTTCAGTTGTTTATAGCCATCACTGTTGATCTGCTAATTTAAGTAGAAAATAAAACAGTGTTGCAGAACATAATCTTTTTTGAATTTGGTTCAGACACCGTTTGACAAAATGTTTTTAATTGCACATTTAATCCGTTTAGAGCGTTAAAATGGAGCCAAAGCATTTGAGATTGAGGTTTCCTCCGCTGAAGTTTCCTTTGGAGCGAGACTAAAACTGTACAAGTGATTCTGAGAGACATAAAATACAGGAGGTTCCTAAAAAAGAAGCAAGGACAAGGTCATACCCCAGGAATTAGAACAGGTACCCTCCCCGATCCTCCCCTCCACCTTCTCTGTTCTGAGTTTGTGACCTGGCAGGTGGATTCAACCATCACTGTAAAATGGGCGGGGCTTGTTAAATAACAACTGGGGGGACGAGTTCTTATACAGCTGCCAGCCACCTAACCCCTCCAGTTAAAACTTGTTTAATTCATTCCATAAATCTAATCAAACAAGCCCTTTTCTCTCTCATTACATCGGAGTCCCTCTTGCCACACACGGCACAAAATGCCGGGACAGCTGAAAAATCAGAACGCGAAATCCAAAATCAATGACTTTTTTTTCACAGACACGTTTTGCTTTTTTTCCCCAGGAGACCTTAAGAATTGTGTGCTCTGTTATCCTCCAGTTGATCCCTTGATTATAGTCATACAGATTATGCTGCAATTCTTAAACAAGCTGGGAAAGGGGCTTTGAGCATGCAAAATAAATGGGAATAAATCAACCATGTGACAGCTTTTGAATTCCTCAAAACAAATTTTACTCCTGATGTCAGGAGAGGAAGTCTTCCCCGCATCCAAAAGTAAATCAAATGCATATCTCTATTTTGTCTCGCAGTCTTTTTTTCCCCTCGCCCCCTTCCTTCTGTGAAGCCTAGCCCAGATTGGAGAACTTTCCCTGCTTCAGCGGACTAGGCCGTAGGGATATTAGTCGAGACAGGCAATAGTGTTGATTACTCATTGGCCATTAGATTGCTTTCACTGCAGTGGCTAAGCCTCCTGCATCATGAGATCGCTTGGCTGAGTGCAAGATTAGAGAGCGTGCTTTGCTCAAATCCCCCTGCTCGCCCCCACCCACTGACCCGCCACCCCTTCACCCCTCCAAACCACCCTTCCCTTTCCCCGCTTGGAAAGAAGAAAAAAAAGTTCATCTGGCTCCCCTCAGGTCAGCGAGGCAGTGCAGCGGCAAGACAGGTTGACTAGCTGTGCAGTCCTTATTACCTCATTTCCTGTGACCACAGTTTTACCCCCTTTTCTTTTCCGAGCGCAGGAACATGTTTTATGATGGTAATACATAGTTAATGGTCCCTATGACTTAATTGTTTTTAGGGTCAATTTGTAGTGACAAATTCAACTGAACCCAATTGTTTTGTTGGCTCCTTGCAAGGCGTTTGGCAAGCAAAGGAGCGAGCCGGGGCTCTGTTTATGATTTCAGCGAGTCCTGTCATACACACCGTCACGAAACTCCCCACATGCATGAAACATGCTGCCACACATTACTTGTTCTTATGACACCCATGTGGACAGAATGAAGGATGGTAAGAACTCAGTGTTAAATAAAAGTCCTGCGATCTGTTTCAACCCAGAGTTGTATGCCTCCGTTTCTAATGCTGGCTCTGGCGGAATTCAGGAAAAATAACAAAAAGATTTCCTTCTTAAAACAGAACAAGAGGGAAAGAAATCCAAAAGGTTCTCTCTCAGAGTCGCTTGGCAGAGGGAAACCAAAATGTACTGTGAGGGTTTAGAGCTCTAAACGTCCTCTTCAAAATAAGCTTGGACTTGAAAGGTGGCGAAGCAAAGGCCGGCAGAGGCAGTGCAGCTTAAAGCTCATTACCCTCGCTCCCCGGCACCTCGCTGAGTTGAAAAGACTTGGCTGCCTCTCACAGACACATCCACCGGCTCCTAATCAGGTCAACAGCAGAATTAAGCAATCTTTTAGATTTGGTCACTGATGCTTGTAGGTTGTAAAAATACTTGCTTTTGAGTGTCATTGCGATTTACCGTGATATAGTTCTTGTCTGTCATTTAGAACAAAGAGGGATACTTTGAGAGAGTTAAAAGGCGAGGGGGAACTTCGGGGAGGACGAGGGCACACGAAGCTCTGTAGCAGGGTGGAAACACATTGTACTGCACTACATTTTGGAAGAAAGTGTTGTACTTTCTATCCACTACGTTTATTTGATGACTGAAGTTGGTTGATTGTAAAACAAAACATGAGATCGTCTTATATGGAAACATGTAAGACAAATATTCATAGGTTTTAGCCATTTAATACGATAAACTCTGAGAGTCGTTCTGCAAGATGACGAGTTGTTATAGGTATGAAGTTGTGGTAGAACAAGTACTTATGTTTGACTTGAGTAGGAAAAGTAGGAACACCCCAGTGTAAAAAGACGTTGTCATATTAAAGGTCCTGCATTTAAATGTTACTTAAGAATGAAAATATTATCTTAAAAATAATATACTAAGTACCAAAAGCAGCAGTCAAAGGGACAGATACTTCCCCTGGATGTCGTTAGAGACCAAAACAAGTTTAAAGTTTACAATAAAACTCAAACTCTTATTTCAAAGATTATATTTTGGCCAATGTTGCCTTTAATATAAAGGACAGCCAGGATAGACGGTATAAATCAAACCTTACTACTTTTTTGAACTGTTTGTGCATTACCAAATGCTAAATGCTTTAGTTAAAGCTGCTTTCAGTAAAAGTTCCAATGTTTCTATACGTACTGAAAGATATGAACTTGTGGTATTACTATTTTTACTTCAGTAAAAGTTCTTACTTCTTCCAGCACTGCTCCTGGATTATTCACACCATGATGAAATAAGTGTAGCTTTGTACTGTGATTCATATAAATGAAAAAGTAAGCAAATTTAAGGACAAAATAACCCATTTAGAACATTTGTGAATCCACTGTATTATGTGTGACACACACACACACACACACACACACACACACACACACACACACACACACACACACACACACACACACACACACACACACACACACACATTGCACCAGCCAGCCTGCCTGACACAGACGGTCATGCAGCACATTGTCCTTCTGAGAGGTTCATCAATCTCCCTCATGCAGCACGGCGCTAAAGTCGGCCCATAAAACCGCTAAAACACAGAGTGGGCATGTGTGTTTTCCCCCGAGGAATTTTTACTGAGCTTTCCTTCTGAAAGACCACATCCCTGCCTTCAGCTTCTTTTACTTACCACCTCCTTAACACACACACTCCCCCCTGACACACACACACCTACAGACACACGTCACCTGTCAGGAGTTCCACTGGATGTTGTATCAAGTCTTTTTTTGCAATGGGACAAAATGGCACCGGGACGTATTGATGTTGAAATATGAGGTCACAGAGCTCTGACAGTTTCCACATAAAAGGTTACTGATCTCTCTTGAGGGACAGATGTAAATCTACAAACCTCCGCAGCCCCCCTCCCCCTCTGTGCTGTTTCCCCCCTGTAGTCACGCGGCCTCAGGGAGTCAAGGGGAGAGATCATGGAGGGGCTTGAGGAGGTGGGGTGGGGGGGTGTTGTAGCAGTGGCAGGGACCCGGGGTGAGCGCTGCTGAACTGTGGGAATGTGTGATGTGCTCCCTGACATCTCTGTGTGGATTACAACTCATGAGCCATCAGTCCCAGTTGGCCCAGCTCTACATCACCCTCCACCCGGACCAATCAGGAAGCAGGCCGGGCCGGGCCTGGGCCTTCANCACACACACACACACACACACACACACACACACACACACACACACACACACACACACACACACACACACTTCTGACAGCCTGGGACATGTACATAGACACCGCAGTGTCTATGTACATGTCCCAGGCTGTCAGAAGTGTGTGTGTGTGTGTGTGTGTGTGTGTGTGTGTGTGTGTGTGTGTGTGTGTGTGTGTGTGTGTGTGTGTGTGTCTTTACAATGGTCAACTGAAAAGAACCATTCTTTTATTCAGCAATTAACCCCATCTGGGTAAATAATACGCTGTTGTGCAGCCGAGCCGTCACTATTATACGGCGAGCCCTGAACCCGAGAGCACTTCAAACGGCAGCCGGTCACCCAAACGATGACAAGATGCTGCAGAAACCGCTTTTCACAAAGTATATAATGCAAAGTATTGTGTTTCACTGTACAGTTTTAGAAAAGCAGGGGATACCCTAGAAAGAGATGGAGAAAGAGAGGGGATAAGGGGAGAGAACGAGGGAGCGGGAGGAAGAGGGCCAAAGCACCGGTGATATCACAGATAACAAGTCTGGATGCACTTACCTGCCTGGAAACCTGATCTTATTATTTTAAATTCTGGGGGCTCAGGCAATTATAAACAGAGAGCAGGGGACTCTGCAGTGGGGAGGGAGGGGGGAGGCATGGTTGGCTGGTGTGGAGCCAGGGAGGGGAGGTAGGGGCTGTCCACGGCGTGTATGTATGGTGTGAGAATTCAATTTGCTCATCTCCTGTTATCGTAACTCAATTTCCTCTTTCGCACACGCACACATACACATGCGCACAAGCTTGGCGGCGCATCAAGTCAATCTGACGAGTGAGGGAACTTCCTCCTCCGAGGAGTGTGGGTAATTAACGTTGATCAGGCCCGCTGCTTTGCAGATTTACGGTGAGAAGGAACTGAATCTGATCCGGCAGACGTGAGAAACGGCGAGGAGAGGTAGGTCGACGGTGAGGAGGGGGTCTCATTAAACAGAGGAACTGATCTTTCCACAGAGAGATCAGGGCCCGTCAGTATCCCACATTATGCTTCAGCTCCTGGGGGCCCCGTTAGCTCCACTCCCCCAAGCCCTTTGGAATGAGATTTGGCTTAGAGAGCGAGCCTCTTGTGCAGAACGCATAGTGCAGGGACTCATGGACACACGCCAAACCACTAAGGGATACAATATTGGTGTCGACTGTCACATCAGCTGCTCATACATCAGCAGAAAAGCTGCAATATGCACATTCAATGATGGATGGATCTACAGGTGGATGAAAGTTATAATAGCAACAGCAATGGAAAGCAGCAAGAAAATAAAACTTGAACATGTGGTGGAAAATACTTCTGATTCAGCATTGCTTTTTCTTTGCTTGTAGCAAGTTCATTTTGAATAAAATGTAAAAACTTTTATTTTACATGAAAATTACTAACACTGATTGCTGTCCACACAAAAATATGCCAGTGAGTTGGTTAGTGGGTTTTAACACCTGTCTACACAAGAGGTGTAGGATGAGCACAATGTTAGCATTGCAGCTAACGTAAGTAACGTTCTGGCAGCGTTCAGAACCCAACACACAATTGTTGACTAAATGCTTAGTAATATTTCACTATTATTCCAAATGGGATAATTCTTAGAATTTAATATGGGTCATGTAAAAGGGATTCTGTTTGGAAACAAATAATTAGTAAATTCTCTGATTAAGCTGTGTTTGATATTACTCAATATGTTAGGTTTCAGCTGCTTTGAACATGGGTATAGCATCTTTTGAGTTTTCACCTCCATTGGGGTTCTTCCCAAATTAGCTTGTTTAGGGTCAACTCTGTGCACAAACTGACTAGTTATTTTTATCAGCCATAAAAACAGAACAGCAAAGTTGGACTATTGTCTTGTGTAATTACAAAAACAGGGCAAAAAATGACTTGAGGCCTTCGGTTGCATTCATACGGATATGCAGTATAGTGGAGTCGTAATCGGCCTACATGTAGTCAGTTGTATGAGATTGGTATCAAGTTACTCCAACTTTTTATATTTTAGAAACTGGATCTTAAACTTCTACTTTTAATTTGTAAATACGTTATTGATTTAAAAAAAAATGTATTAATTTATTGTATCCAGCGATTTATTTAGATTTTAAATAGTTATTTTAATTATAGTATTGCTTTTTTTATGTTAGCATATGTCTATGCTGTTTATTTGGTTCTTGTAACTGCCTCGATGTCACTGTTACTGAGTGTCGCCCCTCAATGATCTATGGAGTATAAATAAAGGTTGAACGGCAAGAAAGCAAACAGGCATGTCCAACCACTCCATTAACTAAGAGCTCCAGTTTCTTATTTTTTGCTTCTGTCTGTAAATTCATAAAGTGAAGTCAATCAGAAAAGTTTCAAACTTGAGTAGTCTCGTCTTTGTTCCACTTTGTGCCACCCAGAGCGCTTCTACGTCTTTTCACCTCCACTCAAGCCTCCTCATTGGTTTTCTGTGCTGCCCCCAAATTGCACTTGATCTGCACCATACCTATCAACAGGTTTCAAATTAGCTATGGGTTTTCTGAGCATGAACACGGAGGACAGGGGTCAGTGGCAGTCACACAGTACACACAGTGTACACACACACACACACACACACACACACACACACACACACACACACACACACAAGCTACTAGTTAGCGCACATTTGTCATTTGACAACAAAAATACATCACTTGAATTGAGCGGTGAACAAAAAACCAAGAGGAAGGGGAACGGGATTATGTTACATGCGCCGGTGGACGAGTGACTGATTCGAACAATAATACCACACATTTATTTTTCTTTAATGAAAAAATACTTCACACTGCATTTCGACATGGGGGAATAAACAATGGAGGGAGAGCTCTCAAGCTGCGTGTTTGTGTGTTTCTGCTTGCAAAATCATGGCTGGCGGTTCACCCCCCGGGCTAATCTTCACAAATCAAAAAGAGAAATAAAAGCGCCAATGATTTGTACGTTTTACTTATCAAGTTGCAAAATCGGCAATCTGCGGCCAAACTTGTGTAATTCCTAAAGCAAACGGGTAAACATCCTGTGTTTACGAGGCAGATAAAAGCCTTAAAGTAGCTCATTCCATTCTTGATAAAAACTTATTTAGTTATGGATGTTGCCAACACATACTGGATGTCAACACTTGAAAGTTCTTAAGAAATAATATGTGCTGGCTCGAATCAGGCTCCCTGACATGATGATTCACCAGAAAAATGACGATCATCGTGATACTTTTCTTGTCAGATTTATCACATCAGCTCCAGTGGCTCCAGTGACACCATCAGACAAGGATACATTCAACCTAACATTAAAAGTACAGAAAACAAAAATATTCAAGACCCTTCGATGTATATTATGTCTGGATCTAAGCTTCTTATTTCCTTTTAGGATTGACTTGTGCACAAAAGAATGCTTCATTCTAATTTATATTCGCTGTTCAGGACATGGTTGAGACAATGTAGTTGCCAAGCCATAAAATGTTTTTTACGATAGACTGATTCATAGTTTCCCAAAGGGTTGACCTACAACCTTTGAGCAGATTTTCATTCTGTGAAGTAGTTTTTGACTTCAGAGAAACTTTTGTTCCATGTAGTATTAAAGAACTGCAGAAGACCTATAACAAAAGAACTAATGAAGGAAAGAAGAACATCTGGACTTTTCCTAAAAGACCCAAAGCGAAAGAATAATGCTAGAAAACTATCACTAGCAAAGAGGCCTTCCGTTCTGTCCCGTCCTCGCTCCTCATCCTACGGTTTATTATCTAATCAGCTCGGCCCTTGGACACACCGCCACGCTCAATGGACCCAGACCACATGGCCAATAGAGTACCCAACAGACTGTGTCATCTCAGCCCGCTGAATCAAAAACAAACACGGGGCTAGTTGGCTTTTCGAGGAAACTTCCCACCCTCCTGCACCATTTATTCAGCCTTCACTCGTTGAGAGTGATTTATCCTCCCGTCTTGTCAGTTCCAGACGAGTCACCACTTAATGTAGGGTTTATTTTATGGCAGTAGGGTTTTTGGCAATTAGGGTGAGGGTTCATGTGACGTTCTTGAAACCAGTAAAAATAGGTATGGGTAAGGGTTAGGGTTATTATGGAATTCACAGGAAAGAAGGAGGGAAAGGTTCAAAAGGCCAATAAAAAGAAAGAAAATGACAGGTAACCAGATCAGTTTCAGGGATACAATACTAGAGGTTACAACAATACTGCCCATTGAGCACTATCAAATCAAATACAAGACACCAGGCTATATATTGTTCAAGTAAAGTTTCCGAAATTGTTTATGGTAACATACAGTACATGCTATGTATTCTGCCATCCTTAAATAATTGCTGGTTTTTATTGATCAACTTTAATACAAATGTTCCTCTCAATATTAGATAAACCCTGGCTTTGGATATCAGCTCTGTCTCCAGTTCCAGAATATTTATTTTCTATTTCAATAATACCTTTTTATTTAATTTGATGGCCCAAGACAGCATGTTAAAGTATAAATGTCTGTCTTGCATTTACCAGATTTTAGAAGTCTTCAACACAACTTTTTTTATGTTTCCCTAGTTAACGATAATCTGTGAAATCTCCAACGGGAAAACAGAATTGTTTTACTGCATCTCAAACACTTTTACTTTAATTACACTATGTGTGGCATCTCAGGCAGCTCCAGATTCTAAATAGCCTCCAGGCAAATTCACACACACTCACACACCTCCGGTTTACCAGCAGAGCAGAAGGGGGCCCGAGCCCAAAAACATCACAAAACAAGACAACAGGCACAATTACAGAGCAGCCTGGAGACAATCCCGCACTTTAATGAAAGTCCAGTTTCCCCTGCCCCAGGTAAGTGCCCAACGTGATTGTATCTGTGAAACAATTATACTGTCACAATCAAAGGAAGCTGCCTTTAAATGGTCTGTCAAGGCCCTCGGTGGGACTAATAATCACTCATCTCTTTCCCACTGTGTCACTGAGGTGCTGAATCCTCCCTTTGTTCTGCACATCACCTGCCTCTCAATGGGCTGCTTGGTGTTACACTTCAGGCACTTAGGCGGCCACGCTTTCAAAGGGGGGGCCAGGGCCCCGAGGGTATGCAAGCTCTGAGTAGATATCCAACCACTAGCTTTACCCAATCACCTCTTTTCCTCTCGGAGACCAGCGCAGAGTTAGATGTATTCAATTTAGTTTGGTTTTATTTACACTTTATTTAAATGGTTTTGCATTATATAAAAACATGACAGACAAGACATACTTTCAAGGTTCAAGGTTCTTTATTGTCAAACTAACATAGCTACAGAGTAATTATGTCGTTGAAAATCTTAGGTGACAGACTACCTGGTTAAAGTATACATACTTTAACCAGGTATAGAAGACAAATAATAAAAATAAGAATATAAAAAAATACATACAAAGGTGAGTGAATCATTAATAAATGGGGTCATAAGTAAATAAAAATAAATAATTACAAATAACAAAATTAATTAATTGAAAATAACAGTCTCTCTTTTTAAATAACAAGCCTACTCACCTCACCTAGAAAAAAAAAAAGTATATAATAATAGTAAAAAAGTAGTACTTTCTTTATTTTTCACGAATCGATAAATGGTACTATAAAAAAAGGGTTCAATTTATTCTTTATGTGGTGTAAAACCGGGGTTCCATATTCCGCTAAAACTTCTCAGAGTTTGATTTGCTGAGTTAACCTTTATGACTCTAGCTTGTGTTTTATTCTGCACTCCCTTGTCATGTCTTTTCCTGGAAGTTTTTTCTCTTTTTTGTCCAGGAGGCCCAGAGGTAAGCAATAATGCTGGGAGCAGTCAGCTGCCGAAGGAAGATAATACCCTCCCTAATTTATAGAGTTATCACATATCCCCGTTGGAACACAAGGTGCATCCCGCTTACTTCCAAAAAATCCCATAGATTTCCATTTTCCTCTTTCCCTTTGAGTTAATACATATTTCATGTTTAACATCAATTAAAGGTATAAGGGTAATTAGAGAAGACATGGGAGAGAAAGAGGGTATCCTGCAGTTTCTCTTCCACAGTTTAATGATTCGCCAGCAGCCCCGACATGTGGCATGTCTGGAATGTTTGTCCCTCCATTCAGAGCATGAGAGTTATTGTGTCAGGAGAGGGAAGAAAGGGATCTATGTGGCTATCTCTATGCGCGCGCGCACACACACACACACACACACACACACACACACACACACACACACACACACACACACACACACACACACACACACACACACACACGC
>NW_011343432.1:88176-218610 GCF_000735185.1 Notothenia coriiceps | reverse complement strand
AAAGAGTTTCGTCATAATGACCAACTCTTTGTGTCCTGGGCTAACCCTCAGAAGGGCAAGCCTGTTACTAAGCAACGGCTCTCTCACTGGATTGTGGAGGCAATTGCTTTGGCTTACACGAGTCAGGGTCTGCAGGCACCTTCGGGTTTGCGTGCTCATTTGACTCGTGGTCAGGCTACATCCTGGGCTTTGTTCAGGGGTGTTTCCATCCAAGACATTTGTGCAGCAGCGAGCTGGTCCTCGCCGCTCACTTTTGTCCGCTTTTACAGATTAGACGTCTCTGCTCCCAGTGTGGCCCATGCAGTGCTGGGCCCCCTGCTGAGTTAGAGTTCTAACTGTTAAATTCTGGTTGGGTTTGGTGATTTTCGAGATAAGCTCGTCTGGCAATACGGGAGCTACAATATCCCATAGTGAGACATCGAACGGAGTGTTACAAATGAGAACTATAGGTTACTTACGTAACCCCCGTTCTCAGAGTAACATGAAGTGAGACGTCTCACCAGACGGCCCTCCTTGCTATGGTGAAGCGAGAAGAGGTGCTTATTTTGAATGATGCATGTGGCGTAGCGCAAGCTACTTATAGGGGGTAGATTCCCTGACGCTGACGTCAAGATCACCAGCCAATCAGGATTGGCGTAATGAGATTGATGCTTCTGTTTGCTCCGCGATGAGGCGCATCCCATAGTGAGACATCTCACTTCATGTTACTCTGAGAACTGGGGTTACGTAAGTAACTTATAGTTTTGTACCTTTCAAAACTTTTCCAAGAACATCTGCTTTGCCTGCTGATTTTAATTGCAACAAAATCAGTCAGCTCCACCTGTATCAGCACACGTACAGTTCAGACTCAGCCTTTGAGGCGTTTAAATTAGTTTAATTTTAAAAAGTGAAAAAGTCTACTTAACTGGAATATTCTGCCAGTGTTGAAACATCTGAGCATGCAAAATACGAAAAATTATTTGGATGGATATGACAAAGATATAAAAAGAACTATATTTAAGGCTTATCCTCTAACAAACAAGGTGCTTCTGCCTCCTGTCACTGCTTTTGTTCATTTATTGGTTATGATTTTTAACACTTTCCTCAAATTAATAGTTATAGATCGTTATTTCAGCAATTGTGTACCATCTCTTGGTCCGGTCATGGACAATTGCGTTAGACCTTTGGGTTAATAATAATTTCCATCCACATACGTTAACTTTAGGTTATAGCTGTTAAACGAAATTCTATTTTGCTTTTGACATCCTGGTAAAAAGGCCTTACCTTTTTTTTTGTCAAGTTGTTTGCACAAAAGAATAAATAGCATGAGCATATTACACAATTTGAGGGTAAATAGTATCAAACATGAACAGCATCGCAGTGTTTGAAGTATCAAAAGTTTTACAACCTGCCAAGTTCTGTATTTTAATATAAAATGCTTATTTTTACAACTCCAGACAATGAAAAGTAGCTATAAATATAAAAGCAAATTCATAATTCTAGTCACTCTCATGCATTGCTTGAAGGCATTTTAAGAAATCTTTAGAGACTTTCTGTTGAAACCAACTTCCTTTTTGCCCTCCATGTTTAATTTCTCAACCCAAGGAAGTGGAGAGTAAATGTGTTTTTACTCCTTTTTTGTCTGTTATTTTTGTCGCTGTCTCACCCTCCAGCTCCAGCAAGGTCCTTCATTTTGCTGGTGTATAACGTAGCCTTCTCTGTTTACTTGCAGTTCTTTTAAATTAAAAGTTACAATCTGGCTGCCAAGCAATTGTTTCTGCCTTGTGGCAATAAAGTCATCAAGTATTTTACGTGAAGATGTACCCTCTTCCCTGTGCGATTAAATGGCAATTGTCCGCCAATATCATTTTGCATTAATTAGACTGTAGTTTGAATTTGGTAGAGCACAACATATATCCTCACAAATACCGAGGCACTCATTGTCTCCTGTGTCGGGCTCTGTCATGCTCAATACACTTTCTGCTCTTTCTAATGCAGTTTTTCAATGTCACACTTCTACCCACTGGCTTTTTGCAATATTATACTGCGCTGTCTTGTTTGACTTCGGGTTGGCTTACAGATCACAACTTTTGTCAGTGATGTGTTCATGCCCTTTAAGCCCCTATTCATCCACGCAGTGTGACCTGCAGTATTCTGACATGACAGTGACATGGCTGGTGTTTCACAGCAGGCAAACAGGCCTACAGGGAAGACCTCATATCACTCTACTTTTAAACTTTTTCTGATGCTCAAACACCTTGCTTATTTGTTACCTGCTCTTGTTTAATTAACTTAAAGTCTGTGGAGTGCAAAATAATGTAGTAAATATTATATTTTTTAAAGGAATAATTCAACAAGATGTATTTACTTTTAGTTTTTTTTGTTAATACTAACATATTTTGCTAGTTTGGTGAATGGTGTCAGGCATTGGAATCAGGACGAGCAAGGCACTACACTTGTTGCCACGGAAACCATGCAAACAGAGGCACTGAAGAACTGAGTGGGAACAGGCGAAAGTCTTTTTTATCTCATCGTCCTTTCATAGAAGGCTATAGCAATGTAAGAGGATGTGCAGCACACACAAGACAGTAGAAGCTGCCTCTCAAGGTTATAGAATATTTTACTGATGCCCAGGCTGTTCTGCAGTGCTGGTGAGACATGGAAACCTGTGTGGGATGTACTCGGACACCAGGACTAACAACATAGTGCAGAAGAACAGGCTGTAATTATCAAGCGTAAACATCTACAGAGTTACAAGACACAGGTACTTGCATCAAGACATTTAGTTTTACTCCAAAATAAAGAGAAAGTAGCAAATCCTGGTCTAAGAAAAAAAAAACCTGCCTTTTGATATTTGTATCTTTAAAAGCATTACCCTGCAATTGAGTATCTCTTTGTAAAAGGCAATGTTTTGCTGTGTGTGCTTTTAATTCTCTCAAATGTACCAGCGAGTTACCATATTAATGGACAAATTGGGTTATCCTTCTTTCAAGGTCTCCAGTCTTAAATTAATATGACATATTTGGCAAGGAAACCAGAATGGCTTTTAAAAGAATTTAATAAAAAGCATCACTGATGAAATTAGCTAATGCCCATTGACATTTTATCCTGAGCATTATAAGAATAACTGGATCCAGTGATCATATTTCCCATGGTTTCTGATGCTCCCGTCTGGTGAATCTTAATTTAATTTGAAGTGAAAAAATACTCTATAAGGTCAGGTGTGGCACCAAGGCTTATTCTGAGGAGAGCGATAATGCATCAATACGGCACGGAAAAAGAAAAAGAAAACAGTTATTTGTCTATTATACTAGCTTTGGTTTTTCTTTCCAAATCCCGAAATATTGACAGCAAAGTATGCAGGGTTATTTTCCAACACAGACAGACACAAAATATAACAAGTGAGTCTTTGTCTGATATGATGATGCAGTACATTATGATCTTTTATAAACAGTTGCTTTTGTCACCGCTCACAGAAAACAGCAATCATGAACACAGGGTCCCTGCTATCAGTATCTGAATATGCTTTTAATCTTACATTCTCTTCTCACTAGACACAAACTGGTACACATCATTTTGCCTGTTTCATATCACATGTCAGTTATAATGATGGAGGCCCACACAGAAGATTCCAGCAGTAACCGTATGTCTCCGTAAACCCACGAGAGCAGCAGCCTGTAAAACAAAGCAGCTTTCACTTTTATGTCCTTTCATTCTCTCTGTGGCTGTTGGTAAAGTTGCAAGCAAATTTGCCATTAAAATGGCAGCGAGAACAATAGTTTTTGTGCATCTCAATCCATTTGAAGAGTTCTTGCTTGTTTATAATGGTAGGCTTTTTATATGCAATGCTATTGCTCAAGGATGGATGAAAGTAATGTGCTTTTCATAACGTTATTTATTTATTTCCTTTAAAAGTTATTTTTCTCACATTATTTGTACAGAAAAAAAACGTGATCTGTTCTACAGCTTATTCATTATAAAAAGAGACTATTGTTTTGTTATGATTAAACTGGATAAGGTCATTATGATGAAAAGAAGTGATACATTTAAAGAAAAATGCTGAATAGATGTATGATATTTGATGAAATATCACGACTGGTCTGTAACACACCTTTGATGTCAGGGTCACTTTTGAGTTGATGTATTTCTTTTGTGCTTTTTCAAAGAATGCACACACTTTTTTGACATGTAACACACTGTTGTCAACATGACACATTCTGCCAATAGAATATAACTTTACAACATCTAATTGTATTGCTTCACTATTTCTTACATACTGAGAATGTTTAAAAGAAACAAGAAGTTTGTCCTTTCAGAATCATCACTTTTTTCTTGGAATAGTCTTCAAGGAGACCCTATTAAAGCACACTTCAACTGTATGGTTAGCTGACTTTGAGTCATCATATCAGATTTTGACAACTCCCCTCTAAACCTGATTCTACAGTCACTGCCTCGCTGAAAGTCCAATTAGTAACAAGAAAAGAATCCTACGTCAAAGAAAGCACCATACAATATGAAATCACAATAATACGTGTTCAGCTCTTAAAAGTGTTTTTTGTTTTCAAACACATACCAGGATTGTGTATATATTATCCACAATGTTTTGGTCTACAGTATAAAGCAGCGATTGGCTCAAAGTATGCCTTAGCATTCAATGTGATTAATACGATGCAATATGATGCGGTACGATGCAATATGATACGATATCGCTTTTTTTTTTAGATCCTTTTGCAACATCAACTAGTACAAACATTATGACAAGATACAAGGAAACAGACATTTTCGATTCAGTTCCATTACAGTAACTGAAGATGATATTCAACACCCTTTAACGCCCTTTTTAAGACGCAACCCAGGGACTGCAGATGGAAATGTGGGGAAACAAGGGTGTGGGTTTCTTGCTTCTTACTATTCAGCAGGTGCATTTCCAATAATAGGTAAATCATCAGTTTCAATCCTTTAATGGACTGCCAATCTGTTCAGTTTATGTCAGGGGTGTTATGTATCCTTACCTTCTGCCTGGTGCTTTCTCTGAGTCTACCTCTACCCCTTTAACAGCCAGATCCTGAATAATAAGCCTGCAGAGAAAAATAAGGAACATATGGGACATTGAGGTGTGTTTCTGTGATTAAACTCAAATAAGCATTTCCTCAGGACATTTTTGATCTTTTCACAGAAGAATCCTGCATAAATGTAAACATTCTTTTGGTCATTTTCTTTTTCACTTCCTTTCATTAGATTATTGTTGGACACTATCCAATTGGGCTTCTCTTTCGCGTGTAGAAAAATAAGAATGCTACATTCAACATTAAAAAGAGCAACTATGGTGATCCCCTTATGCACATACATACAATTTTTAATAAGTTTAAGGTTCTTCTTTTCTTTTTAGAAGAAGAAAAGCTGCAGTCACACTGTGCATGTTAGCCCATTATAGTAATGCAAATCAGCAATAAATAGATTACCATGCAGTAACACTTGAGCTCTGTCTGGCCCCTGTAGTACAAGACAACACGTAATTAACACCAGTGAAAGAAAGCATGGCACCCTCAAAGCTGTTATAATTGCTCATGTGAACACATGCACATCCAGCCAGATAATGTGTTGCCGCGGCACCAATGAGAGGCGAAGTGGCTTTAGGTTAACATGGAGGTGAAGGGATGTATTTCTAATTATGCTGACCCAAAGAATAGCAGTCACACAAACACAGTGACAGTGACTTAAAGTTAAGTGAAACACTTGTAGATTCAATTCGTCTAAATGTAATTTTTCAGAATAACAGGATGTTATTAAAAAACACCCTCTGAGTCTTAGTAGGTGAGTCTTGATGGATGCGTAGCTTGTGCAGTATTTGTTTTTTAGGTAAAAACTGCTGGTTTTCAGAGTGAGGCATATAAATAAAATAACCGTAAACTGTGGCAATATCTTGATTCGAAATTAAATGCACATCAGATGTTCTGATTAAAAATGGATAATCCCCAGACCTTGGTTTGATAATCCAATTAAAACCACTTGCAATTATGCTCAAGGGTAATTGCCCCGTTTTTGTTAAGCATTAAGCATGGGCTTACAGTGTTTCAGTGCGCTTTGGTAAAACCAATTTTGTAAAACTGCATTTGATACTGAAGATAGGAGAAAAAGCAAAATAATCCGATCTTTTGTATGTAAAACAAAAAGTCTGTTTATTACCAAAGAAATTACCGATATACTGTATGTACATTATGTTAAGTACACATTTCAGCCTAGTGCTAACAAACAGCAGGAGATGAAAGGTCAGAAAGTCAGAAAACCTGTTCTAAAGTGCTGTCTAGCTACAAATAAATAGTACATATCATTTAGGGTCTATACATTTAAACTTAAAACTGATGTTTTGTTAAGGGTCACTTTTTTATGAGGACAAGAGGCAGTTCAGCCACATTTTAAAGCACTTTGGAATTGCAAATCTATTGTTGCCATGATATGTGAATATTCATAACTTCTGTCAAATCTGGGAAGAATCTACTGAATGTGATGGGATAAAGTGAATGGAATGGAAAATGGTATTAAATATGTTGCCATCATTGTACCCATATGGTACAGTCTGAACTGGTTTGCATATGTATTATGGTTTGGCTTGTATGTAAACGGATGGGGAAAGAGAGAAGCTAGTGCCACGGTGATGAGGATGCCAGCATAAATACGACAGGCTTAATAGTCGGAGACAGCGGAACATTTGTGGACTTCAATCTCTTTTAGTTGTTTATACAGGTCAGTTTTACTGTTTATTTATTCTGTGTTTGTGAGTTTTTTGTATTCTTTTTTTAGACATTTCATTTCGTCTCCTTTGCTGAATGCAAGAGGCAAGACAACTCTAACCAGACGTTGGGGCTTAAGCATCACAGAATCTGAGGTCATATTTTTTTGTTCTCATCTTGCTCTGGGTTTCTAACAAAAGCTATGCTTTCAGAATCTGCAGCAAGATATCAGGTGTAAAGATAGTAGTACATTTCAGAACTTAAATTACAAGAAAGATATAAAAAAAGAGAAGAAAGGAAAAACAAGAAAAATGCCTCTGGGCAAATGTCTGTTTTACACAGGCTGAGCCTCTAGGTTGCTGCTGGCAAGATACTCGACAAATGACAGCACTCGGTTGGTTGTATCGAGGCCATTTGCCATCAAGTGACAGGTTGTGTATCCTTCTCCAAGATCTCAAGAATTGACTTGGTATAAGCTTCTTCTTTCTTTCGCAACAATCAGTAAGGGATTAGATGGAAAATCATAGTTATAGTTTGTGGATGCATTTAAAGCACTTTGGAATTGCAAATCTACTGTGGCCATGATATGTGAATATTTGGAAATGTACACTTATTTCCAGTGTACTGTATTACAGAACAGGATTTGTGTTTTGCTATAACTTCAGGTTTAAACCTATAACTGTGGTTTCTGTCTTACAGTTATGTTTGCGATGTCGGGTCAGCTTATTTAAAAACACTGCTTACTGACCAATAGAAGCTCATTGATTATAAAAGAGCGTCATACAAATACCAAGAATGTATATGCTAATAAATCAGAATCAACACAGTAAGAGGTGCCCAATGAAGGAAGGACAGCTGGCAAAAAACGTGTATACTGTGAAATTGCACAAGTGGATCTGCTTATTATTTCTCTGCCTTATTTAGGGCGAGAGTAGATCTGACTATAATTACTTGTTTGTATGTATTAAATTAATGACTGATTGCATTCATTTGCAGTGTTCATGAAGCCAGCAAACAGAAAGATACCCTGGGTCTGTACACTGGGTCAGTTGCAGCTCAACCACATTTGATTTAGGTCTGCCCTGTAAAAGTACAGCTCAGAGTTGGTTATAAATTTGACTGCAAAGATCACATATTTCTGCCAATCAAAAGAAGACACCAGGGGCGGAGCTAGTAAAAATGTGGGGCTCAGTTCTATAGGGGGCTCTGAGGGAATGATATTATAGGGAGATATATTTTAGTATAATGTTTTGCAAGCCATTTGATTATTTAAAACTATCTCTACATCATTAGGGAATGACAGTTTCCAATGATAGTTGCCAAGAAACAAATATCATCCAAGCTTACACCCTACGGTTTAGATGGAGATCAAAATGTTCTGTTTTGACTATATTTTACTTATATAACATAAGTAGGGTAGACATTTGGCATTTTATTCATCTTAAAACCTGTTTTGTTATTTTATAATGGAGTATAGTTCACAGATAGTTTAAATGACAAATCTGCTATATTTGAATCAAAGGGCTGTAACAAACTGGGCTGCTATTATTGCAAATAAAGTATCCAATGCAATACCAAGGAAAAGGAAAATTCAACACTTTAAACTGAATATGTTTCCCACAGACGAACATTTACTCGATAAAGTTTAGATTTATTTAGGGAAGAGCAAAGTAGGATAAACAAAAAAGGTATTTCTTATCATCTTACTTTATTTGATCTACTTTGGTCAATCTATTCTCCTTAATCTTCTTTTGTACCTAACTTATTCCACTCTCTCAGTTCCACTCTTTTATTTCTGAAAAACATCCTTTTTTCCATAGTCCATAAGCTAGTTAGCTAGCTACCTACTGTAGCAAGGTTGCCCCTTGAAGTGACACAATTGAATGAGACACAAGACACAAGACAACAACACCCCTATCACAACATTAGGGCAGACCTGGATGACGATCATTTCCCAGTAATAGAACTATTGCTTTGTGATATTGCCTGTCCAGTCAGAGACGCAGAGAAACGACGGATTTGAAGGTATTTTAAAAACCAAAAAGGTTCATAGCTTTTAAGAAAACATTCAAGGCTTCAAAACTAAAAGCACAACCCTCGGAAAACAAGGCCTATTTTTAATCACCGATTGAACAATGAGTGGAGCAGATGCCTGTATAACATCATCAGAAAAAAAGATCAAATCACATATTTCAATCAGTTCTTCAAACATCAGAAAATCAAAAATAAAGATGCACATATGGTGCCACGAAGAACCAAAAATGATTCATCAGGATTTATGCTCAAAAATCCAAGCTTGAAGACTCAATAGAAGCTTATACACTGTAGGCAGCATCAGTGACCATCCACCAGCAATAAATTGAATCATGGTTCCTCAGAGAAACTGTTTCTGCTTCTGTGCTTCTGTCTTTCTGTGGAAAACGTTAGATTTTATGACCTGGCAAAGGTTCTGCAAATACCTCCCCTCCAGTGACTCACTTACACACATGATGTCTGCAATAAACAGGATAAACAACATCCTGAAGCATAGAAGTATTTGCAACAGCCTAGCATGTGCTTTATGGTATTGGCTGTAATCATAAAACGTATCTACATACGGTAACAATGGTTTATTACTCCAGCCTGTTTACGGTCTTGTGTATACAAATTGCTGAATTCTTATGGAATATTTTACCAAAGAAATATGTGGGAATTGATATCATGTGTTATTTTTCATATCAAATGCTATTTCTTGGAAACGTCAGATGTTAATCATTAACATTTAACGTCATAAATCTAAAACATATTTTGAAGTGACCTGTTTAAACTTTTAAATGCACAAAATACACATGCCACGCTGTTTTTGTTCTGAAGAAACTAACTCATTAGCGCAATGGGAGGCAGCATTATGAAGAGAGAGCCTATTCATTTGTACTCTATTGTAGCAGTATAAAGCTTCCTGTAGCTGGATAGAGAATTAGCGTCTGACACGGTGCTACAGTGCAGTGTTCATGCCCTTTCCTTTTGCCGCGTTCTTCAGAATTATATCCTCCTACATGTATATTATATTCATAAAACTGAGACACAAGCATGAGTGCTCCACACTGGTTTCTGCACATCTGTATGTAAACCAGCGGGGCTCGGAGTGTAGATAAGATAGACGCACTGTAGCCACAGTCGCAGCTGTGGGCTGAGTCCCTCAGGGAGCGCTCCACCAGCCACCCTGTAAAAAAGTGCCAGAGCACATCTGGGTCCCAGCAGGTGCTCTGCAGTCCCATGATAGAATGTCCTTTACAGCTAAACCTTTGGACTGATGTCCTTGTGCCATGCATGGAGCTTTTCATTTAGTTTGGAATCAACTTCAAGAATTGGGAATAAGGCCAGAAAAGTAAGGATTATTTATGCCTAATGGTTTGAATGCAGCAGCCAATAAGAATTGAGAAAAACCATATCTATTGACGATTTTGATAATGAGATGCAAGTGTCATTCTGAAAGTCACTCTAGGATGCCTGAAAGACAGATTTCAGTCTTTTACAAGTGCTTTTTAACACAATATTCTTTGTGTGTGTTTGTCTTTTTCTTGAAATTAAATAATGAAATGTGGCATGCTGTCCCCTGCTATCCATCTATGTAAATTATAAAACGGTTGTGTCAGGAGTTTTTGGCCTTTAAGGACAAACTGTAAACATTGTTTACATTTTTATTGAGGTGCGGAAAGGACAACACAAGGATAGCCGAATGTCATCCTGTCTCATCATTATTCCGTGCTGCAATGTGCCAATATCATCAGAGATAAGCAAGTGCAAGAGTAATTGCAAAGATAACTTTCATTTAAGCAAGCTCTAATACTTGTCTGTGGTTCTTAATTGTAGATTCACTCTGCAAAATGTCGCTGACCTTCGCATAACCGATTGTTTATCAGTTAAACCATCATATGATATTTGACATTATCTGTGAGGAGCAGTGATAAATGATTGGTTTAGGAGTCACAGCGTCTAATTACTTTCTATAAAAATAAGAAAAACATGTGGGTGATGTGCAAGATGCGCTGCTGAAGAGAACACAACTCATCACAACAATGTGTCAGTTTGTTTGTTGTTTAGTAACATTACCGACCTGAAACCTTGGAGCTGTTAAATAAAATGTAAGTGTCTAAGTAAGGGTGTACCACAATATTTGCCATTGTTTTTTGTAGCTTTCAAAACAGCACCTAAGAGTATCGGGCTGTGCATGTAGCTGAATATATTAACAAGTAGATTTCAAACTACTTAAGCATCTGCAATACCTATTGTTCCGTTAAAAAACACATAAATGCACAAATAAATTAGTCAAACGTTACAACATTTATATCATCGCAATCATCAAAACAAGTACATTACGGAAATGTAGACTGTACAGTCAGAGCTGGCAGCTTGCTGCATTTTATGTGATACATAAAGTGTTTATTAAAAAGAAAATTGTTTAAACAAGTTTGCTTCTGCCTAAGACAGACAAAGAAAAATGAGTTTAAAATCAATAGAAATAAACTCTACACACTCAATCTAAAAAGAAACATTTAGAAACAAAACATTAGGTTAAGATGCATTTCTGGCACATGAGGGTTCAATCAGGAAAGAGAAAACAAGTAAACAACAATGCAGATGTTGGAGGTAAATAATTCAGGAGTCTTTGCCGTCAGTGCCATTGATGAAATCATGCAAAGATCCCCCTGGGGCAGCCGTGGCCTCGGGCCTGACGCTGATGGGATCAGGGTGAAGAAAGAGCAGAGCAGCATTTAATGCCATGAAGCTTAAAAGACGTAACAGGTGAAGCATTTCAAATATTCTTGTCTTAGTGAATGGTGGTGGCCAGAAGAGTCTGTAAACACATGTTTGGGATTGCCTTGGATAATAACCTAAAGTTGGAGAGCTAGTAAAAAAAGAAAATCTGACTATACTGCACTGAATGATTTATAAACATATAATAGAAGAAGCAACTGCAAAAAACGACGTTCTGCTTGGAAACCAGGTCTAGATCCATCATTGTCATCCCAACACCTTTAATAAAGAGAGGATTGTCTACTAATCATCAACCTACCATATCCTGTCCAAACTAGAGAATCATGTGCAGTTTGGGTCCTATTGTAAAATATAAATAGAGCCGTGAAAAGGAGTACAATACACAGTGACACATTTAAATAAGAAAAAAAAGAAGAGGTTTGGGATTGAATGTAAAATAAAGATAAATCCTAGTCTGTCTTTTTATTGTGACATTGACATGCTGATATCCTTAAATGTACACCTTTAAACTTTCACATGAGATGGCTATCTTAAAAAAAAATCAATCTGTGGTTTGTATGTTGATGTGATTTTGTATCTTTGGAGAGACATGCATGCCTTTCAGAGACAACAACACAAGTTCACACAAGTGGGTCAGTTACAGGCTTGGCCGTCCCACTTTGAGGCGGAAAAAAGGTGTTGTGAAAAACTATTTTACATTGAGAGCAGACCCAAGTTTGAAAATAGCTAAGTGGAATATGATTTGAGCTACATTCTTCCACCTCCAGGTCTGAGAAAAACACAGTGTATGTTTGTGCATCTGAATCCTCTTCCCTTCAACTTGTCTGGGCTTTGATTTCTTGACATATTCCCTTGCTGCATTTTTGCTTCAGTGCTCTGTGCACTGTCTTGTCTACCATCTTTCTTGTATCCGTCTCCTATCTCATCCCACATGTGCTTCCAGGCAACGCAAGGCTCACAGCCTGCTTTCCATAAAGATAACATTGCTGAGTTAAACAGATGGGGTATAAATGTTTTCTCAATGATAAGTACTGGCTTAGATACACCAAGAGATACAAAAGATTATTCATAGTATCTTGAATTCTCAACAAAAAATTAAAGCTTGTCTACAATTCGCTGTTTGAACATGTGTGCATGTAAGACATGTTTCATGTGAATACTTTCATCATGAATATCAGCCGACATCCTAATAGGGGAACATTCTCACTCTCTCTCTGAAATGTTTTTTCTCTAATGTGTGTTTTTTCTTCTAAATCTAATAGACACAACACCAGTCTAATATGTAATATAGAGTATATCTTTAAGTTAATGTAAAAATACACATGCATGTTCCTCATATCAAAATGTTCAGATAAAATAATATATAGGGGAATTTCTTGCTGACAATGTGATGTATTTTCTATCATGCATAACACTTGAAAAGAAGAAGAAACGTGAATATAACAAAATATGAAAATAATGGGACAGTTGGTATAATTTCCTTTTTAAAAAGTATTAATTTAAAATAAGATTATGCTTCTAAATCCCTGCTGTGGTGGCATTTTTATTCCACCCCGGTATAGTTGTAACTGAATTCTAAGTGTTACTGAACTCCCTGTCAAACACTGTGTGTTGATGAATCTGCTAGTTATACCTAAATCAATATGGGGGCAAGGTAGTGGGTGAAAAACCTTTATAATCCTTGCCCTCAGCAATCCTTTGCACGCAGGCCAATTTCAGTCTGGTTTTATCATTTGGACCTGACAGTTTGCTGTATGTTGAGTGGACCCAATCCATATTGTTTGATATCACTCTTGGCCCACACCCATAACGTATTCCAATCAAAGTTGCTGGAATATGATTTCTAGTGTCAGAGGAAAACCTTGTTTATTTTTGCACTTGTAACATTTCCGCATGGAATATCAATGGAGGAGGCAATTGAGCAACTACTAATCAATTTTATACTAATATGAAAAATGTCACCATAGCCTCCTTAACGACAGGAAATATGATAACTGTACATTCTTAATGTTATCATTTAATTACTTCCAAGACATAAACCAACACCATGGAAATTAAAAGTATCAATAGAATTATACATCCTTGATTAAGGAACACTGGATGTTTTCTTAAATGACATTTAAAGATTTGGTTATTTTTGTAATGTTTCTAAATCAGTGTAATGCTAACTAAGTAACATAACAGAATACTTTGGTTCTGTCTCAATTCTATTGATAGTGTTCGAAAATCACACATCAGCTCTCGACATCTTGTCTATGGATGATATGTTTTGAAACCCACCATCCAGATCTGCTGATAATATGGTTATTATTTTTCCTGTTTTCACCCCAAATCATTCCCATGTAGCCTTGTCTCAGTTTTTCATTATTCATAAATTATATGACATTTGTAAGGGTTTCTAAAAGGTCCAACTAAATGAAATGTCAATTGCCGACAACCTGCAGTAAATCAGCAAAAACATATAAAAAAAGAGGCGAGGCAAAACATAATGGCAGAGTATTTTTAACAATAAGTAGTTCACAGATAGCATGAAGTTGTCAACGTTATCAATTAAAGAAATGTTACTGGCGCCAAAGGACCTAGAAGTTGGGCCAAATTGATGGCAGCATAACATACTGTATAGTATGTCTCTCAGTTTTATATTTCTCGACTAAAACAGATCTTTGAATTATATATTTCAGAGGACACAGCCGGTCGATCTGCAACAAAGGAACATCTGCTATGGTTAAGCTTAGTTAAATTGTCAAAATGAAAACGTTTTTCACATAAAGTGTACTGATTTAGGGTTGGTAAGTCAAGTATGTAATGGTGTATTCTATGATCCCTCAAAATCACCTGCAGGAAGACTTCTGATGTAAGTTCAATAGCTCCTTTCAGACATGTTGTTAACATGGGTTAGAAGATGGGAGCTGTTAGGGAAGTGCATTTACTACTTTTTTCTCCTGCAACACATCAAAGTAAGTGACAAACAAGACCATGCTATCTCGCCAGATGTCAAAATGAGACAAAACTCCATCACTTTTGTCTAATGTAGATTATTTTCAATTTGGCCAGGTAGGTTTGCATGTCGTCAATGTGCTATATTGAACATCATTGGGACATCTTGTTAGCACTCCTTCAAATGAGGCCCATCTCACAGGTTGCGGGAGACAGAAACAATCTTGAAAAGCTCCTCCCAGGTTGCGAGAAGCAGCATCAGATGAGTGAAGGATCAGCACACCAGCAGTTAGAGGGAAGCCTCGGGGACATGTATAAAATTGGATCTGCCATTTTCTGAAAAATGTGCTGTTGATTTGATACTTTTCTAGTCCAGGTTTTGTTCCTGAGGATGTCCATAATGGTTGATGAAGATAAATTACAGGTGCTTCCCTCCAAACGAAAAGAAAGGAAAGGAAAAGAGGAGAAAAGAGATCTCGGGGGGGGGGGTTCCTCATCTTCTTGTACATTCAGAGAAAACCGTCTACATACTATACACAGAGCATTAGCCCATTGCAGAATAGATCATAATAAATACTTATTAAAGTGCAATGCTAAACATTTTAAATCTTCATAGATTATTTTTATGTCCCAGGACAGTTTGTTCGATGTCTGTGAACTTGCATCAGTCCTTCTTGAAGCTAGAAATCAGCGGCCGAAACCTTGAAGTTGTGATGTCACTGGGGTGTAAATTCAAGCCAGGATTTTAAGGGCGTTGACTACGTGCAGCCATGCTAAGTTCACACCAAAATGAAATTAAAATTCAAACTCTGTGAAACAGAATGTGACCCTCATTTGGGTACAAACATTTACGACTGCACAAAGTCAGCACGTTATTCAAAGTCAGCTTTCGACTTAACTTTCCAAAAGCTAAAGAATAAGCTTGGCCATTTCTAAAATGTGTGACATTACTCTTTGAAAAACACAACCATAAAATGAGTTTGTTAGTTGTGTACTGTTAAAAAGCACTAGGCTTCCTTTTAACTAGCCCAGTCGATGCCAATGGGGGTTAAATGAAAGAGAGATGATGCCCTTATGATACTTTAAGCTAAGACTTAGTTATTCTTCAGAAAGGGTTGTGTTTACCCATGCGAGCGCACAGATAAATCCTTATTTGTCTGCTTGTGCGTGTCTGTGCCTTGTATAATTTTCAGTGCTGATGTGTGTGAGTGAGAGTCTGTGTTGTGCTGTGGTGGTGGCTGACAGCCTTATTGGCATTTTCTACGGTGATTTTTATGAGCTTACTGTATTAGAATCACAGAGGGCTTCCATCTAGTCGGCAGCAGCCTGCATGCAAAGGAAGGGTCCCTGGAGCCTCTGTTTACCAACCAAGTCGAATTTGCTGCTCTCATACGCAGCCAGGCTAAAGCTCAGCTACCCAGCAACCCCCTCCAGTATCCCCACCCCAACACACACACCACCCCTCGCCCCTATCCGCCGGTCCTTCAGGCTTTCATTTTGTCGCTCATCCTTAGTTTGCTTTACGCCAAAATCCGTTCAAAACTTTCCAGACTGCGGGCTTTTTATGTAAATCTTGTGGCACAAAAAAGCAGCCATGGTTACAAGCCAAATCGGCATCCTTAAAAAAATAAAGAAACATGAAAAAAGAGACACTTCAAAGAGAATTGTTTAAGTCTTCAAATAACAAAATTGAAAAGGGGTTGTATTGTTGCTTTGACAAAGTAGAGGGAGGGACTTCAACAGCTTGTTAATAAACATTGAATTCAGGCCATTTTGCCTGAATAAAAAATTCCTCCCTATGCTTAAAAAATAAATAAATATGTTTAAGTTATTTTTCATTCACTGACGTGTTTCAAGAGTCTGAGTGTGTGGCGGGATTTGCCATGTGCGCTTTAAACTAGTCTTTATTTCTGTCTCAGGCGCTTTGATGATCCCAAAAAAAAATCTTTCTCAGAGTGTGAAATAAATAGTTGTCTCTAAGAATTGCTTCTTGATGATACAGAAAACAATCCAAAGACAAAACAACAGGGGAATGTGTCTGTCTCATCTACGCAGCTCTTGGGGAAAGAAACTTCTTACTGTTAAAAAAGTTATTCAACAACACTGTTCTTCTGCTGATATGAGCACTTGTTACTTTTCTTCAGCAAACATACACCATATGAGTGAATAGACTCACGATCATTTTGAAACTGTTTTGAAGATGTGTTGGTGACTCACATGAGAATATAAAAAACAGCGGTCAAATTTAAAGTATCGTCTTGACTTTTATTTTCCATAAGTGCACCTGTAGTGTCAAATGCCAATAGTATAAAAAAAAGCATTTACAGAAACAAACCTCAAAAGTGCAAATGAATTCTACACTTCACGGTAAGCTTTGTTTATCACTTCCTTTTTTTGGCAACCAATGTTTGGAGTTTAATTCTGCAACACAAAATTGGCTCTGTGTTCATTCGCCCCGGCCTCTCTATTTGCTCTCATTATGAAGGTCGGACCTGCCAACACATTGAAAGCAATAAAAAGTTAACATCAACCGTCAATAAGTCAGGGATGGCACCGTACCAGACATCGGAACAGGACAAAACTGATACCATCATTTTCATTATTCTTATTTTTTTCTTGTTGATTTGTTATTTCTTGGCAAGAAGATTAATGCAAATGTACCCGGAGCTGTTTTCTTCATGGATTGGCAGACTGCCACAAACCTGGCATAATGCTGTCATTCTTCTGATCAAATAGAAGCTAGAAGATAGTCATGAGTTCAGTGATGCTACGTTAACTAGTTGGCACACTGTGTTTGTGTGACACTGTCAAGAAGAAATGACTCTCTGTCTTTACGGTAAACATCTGCTTGATCGTTTCTCTGTACGCCTTCAAAGCTGTTTCTCTTTCCGCCTCTGTCTGTCACCAAACAGAGCTACGTCACCGACTGTCACTTCCAGCTGCAGTCTTTGGGCTCTCCAGACATGAAATCAATACTCAACATTTTCCCTCTGATGGACACATACAGGGGACAGACAGATTCCCCTCACCAAGTCTGGACTTGATTGAGCCCCACTTAGATTGCTAATGTGACTGATGGACTGACACAGACAGCTCTACAGGAAGTAACTGTGTGATCTATCGCGGCAATCTCTTGCTGACAGCAAGAGAGTGCATTTGAATGAGTGTGTGCTGTTGTCTCCAACTGTTAAATGTCTCATAGAGCGAGGTGCAGGGTAGCATGGGAGACAACACATCACGATTGGCAGGGAGTTTTCCTGCAGAGTTTAATTTTCCACCTTAAAAAGAGAAAACATGAATCAAAGAAAGAAAGGGTCTCCTGACTGTTCACACGAGTACATGTGCTGCAAAGCAATTTTGTTGTCTATTATGTTTTATGACGGGTGGCAACCAGCGCCACCTACCATGTTAAAGTGTTGACCAGAATTGTCTTGCCCATTATAAAAAAATAAATAAAAAAACAACAAATAAATAAAAGAATATATTACACGCAAAACTGTAATTATTTTCTAACCAGGTGTTCATTTCAAATAATGGGATATTCTATTTTCTTCCTTGTTACCACATCTCTCCTATTCTAGTCACATATACAACATTTAAGCCCGCCTTCCCAGTTCAATCAGTTCCCTTCTCCAGAATCAGAGTCAAAGGTTCAAAATATACATTGTTTTTTCACCTTTACAATTCCAACAAAGCCTTAATTAATTATTTAATATTAGATCATGAATACAATACCTTCAAACAACTGAGCAGACATCTTTCAGTTTATAACTTCATTTTCCTACCATTACATCCTACATCTCTTACCCAATCACAGCTGAGGCCCCACCTACTCATGTCCTTCGGCGCCACTCGATGACGTAGTGTACTTGAAAAAGTGGCTCTGCAGCAGGTTTACTCGACATTGAGAAACGGCCTGTGTGTTTCTCAATGTCGAGGAAGGCTGCTCCAGAACCACTATTTCTAGGATACTATGTCATCGAGTCCCGCCCAAGGACTGTTCCAATGTCCAGGATACTTGGAATTCTACCGAGGCCGGCGTACTTCGTTGCGGGAAATTTCGAGGCTGCACATGTGTAGACTCCGTGGTCTTCAAATGCCCACAATGCTTTGCGCATGGACCAATTTCCAAATCTTTGGTGGAAATCGCACTCCATTCAAGGCGGGGCCTCGCATATGACGCACACCTGCACACCTGTTAGTCAGAATTCTTCGTTTTCCGAGGCTAGGAAGGGTTCTTGCCTCGCTTCGAAGCAACTAACTCGGAGGTACATGTGCTACCAAGCAAGCCTCCTCAACATTGAGAAACAACCAAAGACTACTGTGGAGGCACACCAACCTTTTGAACACTGACACAAGATGGCTGCCTCGCTGTAACTCAGGTAATGGCTTTCATGACAGCATGTCTGTTTTATGTATTTGTACGATCGAAATTCAGTTTAAATGCTATTGTATGTTTATCTGCCTTTGATGATGGACATTACAATCCCTAAATTAAAATACATAATGTAAAGTGTGAAATGTCTACCTTTCTGAACCAAAAGGGCTTGGCAGGAAGTTAGTGAGGCAGTTGGTGCTCCTTCACAAAGTGCTGCTGGCTTTTGTGTCTCTTCTTTATCTAAGATTTATATCATGACATGCCAGATGGTCGGGTTTAACATCTGAAAAGGCATCTAACAATGTTTTTGTGTTTTTAACATTGTTTATTTTGTATATGTTGTAACATTACAACAAATGAAATGAAGGATAAAGGGTTCTAATGAGGGCACATGTTTAGCTTGGTCTAATTGATTATAAGTTCAATAATGATATGAGTGCACACAAATGCGTGTTACAACACAGGTCTTGATCTTCAGTAAAGAATATTAATTGCATTGCAAAATCCATTGTTTGAGGCATTAAAGAACTACAGCATCTGGTAGTGTGGGATGAGGCCATGAACATTTCTTTAAAATTGCCTAGCATACATTTTCAAATCTTTATGCAATTAAACATTAGCCGTTAGATGTGGTGTGTTTTATAAATATTTGAATCAAAGAACTGTTCTTCTTTTGCAACAAATGTAATACGTCTTAAAAAACATTTATTAACCAAAAACTTTTCAAGAAAGCAATTCATTTTGTTCTATTCTTTGTGCTTCACCACAGAGCAACAGCTACGTTTATGTGCCTCGATATACATTAAAATTGCATTTCCTTATTCCAATTGATCTTTTATTGGTTACAGATCCTGCACTTGTATTTAAAAGGCAACCTGTCCAGGGTGTACCCCGACTGGCACCCAATATCAGCCAGCCTCTACTACCCTCTACAAGGATAAGTGAGTATAGCTAATGGTTGGTTGCATGATTTCAGCACAGTTTAAACCTCATTATGCATTTTCAACACTTTATTTAAAGTGCAATGAGATTTCAGAATGAGAGTTTCACTGACTTTGGACTTCTTGGATTCAATCTTAATCAAATGGTCACATGAAAGGCTACAGGTCACATGGTCTACAGATATCTTTGATCCTTGGCAAATCAATGAAAAAATGTTGTATTATATCTAATACATTTGGAAACATTTGTATTCATGATTGATTGTCATTTTCTCATGGTTTCATTATGGAACAATTTAATTTGTCATCTGTTTCAAGCTTAAAATTATACTTTAAGTATCAGTAATATGTTCCTTTGGTCCAGGAAAAGTTAATTATTCTTTATGTAGCAGAAATGACACAGAACATGTTATTTTCGTTACATAGCTCTACTTTATATTTCCTGGAAACTCATAGTGACGTGACTCTTAGAATAACATGGTACTTGCTTGTTATTGGACGTTAATTTGAGTTGCCATATGCATGTGTGTTTTAAATTCCACCATTATTTTTAGCTGCTTGCACTCTTCGGTGTTGACTTCAGAGAAATATTAAATATATAATCTGTTGTTCACAAAGATGATCCTTTCAGTTGGCTTTAAGACTTTAATTACAATGCATCAATTTGTATGAAGACGGTGACACAGATGGCAGCAGTGTCCCTGAAGCAAGTTTTTCTCTATGGCAACAACAATCTGCAAATACCGTGGGTTAGGACATTTTATTCATTTGGTCATCAATGTCCTGTCTCTCCATTCTGTTACCATTCATCTTCAGATTCTATTCCGTTACCCTCCTGCTATGAGACCATGTCACACTAATGTTGGTAGTTTCTTCAATGTTTGACCTTGGCTCTGCTCTAAGCTGGCATCATACAACAGTGGTTTAGAAATAATCACTTGCCTTGGTTATTAGGGAATATGTTACACCTCAATCCACTAAGAATGAGTGACATTACACTATAAAGACAATTCATTTAAAACATCTATTTTTGACATGATAGACTTAGATTTAGACATTTCAGTCAAAGGGTCTCATAATATCCGATGAGCCTCATCTGGCCTGTAATACCTGTCTGAGATCTCAGAAGCTGCTGCTGCTGCTGCTGCTGCTGCTGTCCAATACAGTAATGGTTGTTTGGATTGGAAGATGCTGCCCTCAGTCTTTACTTTCCCTTATGATCGAAATGGAATGATGAAACCTCCAGAGGCATGTTGACTTTAGACTCCATTGTCGACAATTCAAGCTCACACTTAGGCCAATCTCAGAGAGAGAGAAAATACAATACATGGGTGAATGGAAAAGGGTGCTGTCCCTTCCTCCAGCAGAGAAAAGCCTCCACCTTGGAAACATATATTTTTCTCTTGCAGCTTGGATACACTGTAGACTTTCCCTTTCTCTTTCAATTCTGCACTCCTGATGGGCAGCAATTAGAATGTAGTCTGGTAAGAGATGCTCCTTTCCCCCACTCCTCGCTACCGTCAGTCCATGCCGGAGCAGGTGAGACCAGCCATTTGGTTGGAACCCTCTTCTGCTGACACTTTCTTGAGCCAAGGTAGAGTGTTCATACTCAGATTCTGTGAAACAAACATGCTTTAATTCTTCCCAGGAGAATCTCTGGACTGCACAGCGACACCCCACTGGCTGTTACAATAAAGAGAGCCTACTGGGATCCAGAGCCTTTTTTTTTTGCTGCACATACATCTCTAACCATTTGCAGCCATCAATAGTCAGAACAGCATTTGATGCAGACAATGTGTGTGCTTCATGCCGTAATAGGCTTTAAGTTTGTTTGGCAACATTTTTTGGCTCTGTTTCTCTTATCCTTGGAAAGTTTTCCTCTAAATACTAGTGGAGAGTACCTTCATTGTTTATGCTTTTGAATCCTATTTGGGGCTCTCTTTTCAGCAGTCCTTTCTTGCTTCTCTTTGTTCAGCTAGAATATGTTTGTTCAGCCAAGTATCTCTGCTGCTTACTAGTCTCGGGTTTGCTGGTAAACTTGTATCTTCTGCCACCTTCTTCTTCTTCCTTTTTGAATAGCAACTATGTGTAGCAGCCGACGTGAAGCTGTAAACGTATCAAGACACAAATCTGACTGACTCTCTTGCTGTTGGTATGCACACGATTCTACTGTTATGTCTAGAATTCTTCCCTTAATGCACAATAGGGATGATGCTTTGTCTGGTTGAACACATATTGGCTGTGAGATATGTTTTTGTTGACGGTCTGCAACTTTACACAGCTAGCATTTTTCAAGAAGCCGTAGCTTCATAATGTATGTTCTTATAGGTTTTCTTTGTTTTATAAAGGTTTTATTTCAATAATAAGTATCGGACAACACCTCTATTGTTTCTGCTGTATTTCTTCTTAAATGTCTTTCATTTTATTTTGTAAAGCACTTTGAATTGCCGTGCGCGGAAAGGTGCTATATAAATAAACTTGCCTTGCCTAGTATTGTTGCATCCTGTAATTTTAACAAAGGTGCATCTATGAAACTGCAGCTTTCACATGAGGAACAGTGTCCTTGCGACTCAAGGGGGCTGTAGTTACTGAATGAATGAAAATGAAGGTCAGTGTGTTACACTTGGAAGAGGCAAGCACAGGTTAACAAAGGTGCTGCGCGAAACCACTTGCTTGCTTATCAGTTAGATGTTGAGTGTGGAGAGGGCTGGCCATCCTGGAATAGTGTTCTCCTTGAAATGGCAACTTTGATTATCTTCCTAGGTCAGTGCTTGTGTGTCTTAGGGATTCCCACATCCATTTGTCAATCAGGCCTGCTCTCAACTGACTGGTACATATTAATATGTCATGTTGATGTCACAGCTGGAGATGGCAAATGTCAATCTCTTCCACAAGACTCTACTGAGCATGTTACAGAGCAAAGCCTAGGTCAAATGAAATGGTTTATTGATTGTAACCTAGTCTTGGAGCACATGCAACTGCACTAGTATATGGATAGTATCCTGTGTTACAAGAGTGGACAAGGCATATTCTGAAGTGTATGCAATGTGGTCTCAGCTTGTGCTCAACTGAGTAACACGTCAGGTACTCAAGCTAACCCCTAACCCATGGAGGTGGTAATGCAGCAATCCCTTGTTTGCCAACTGCATGTCATATTAAGTGGACACAATCCAATTGTTTTGTCTTGTTCTGACCCCTGTGTCGATAGTGTTGGTGTCCACCCACATTAGCGTCGATGACCCCAGTCAGTAATTATTTCATGCCTAAGAGAATCCAGAAGGAGAGAGACCATATCTACCTATAGCTCTTCTTTACATCTCACCTTGGACTGTTTATTTACCAAAGTGAATATAGAAAAGTGTTTGATTCTTTCACAATCTAAAGAGCAAACAAGTTTATCCACGAGGACATTTAAAGCTGTCTTTTGTGGGATTTCAGATGGACATTTTATGGACGATTAGAACCATTTTGCAATCTCAATTCCTGTAATACACAGATTACTTATGCACATCAAAATGCAAGCACTGAAGCCACATTTGCTCCCGTCATTACACTCCACCTTGAATTTAAGATTCATTGGATAATTATTCTGCAAATTTTAGCTGATTCTTTTTCACCCAAGTGGCTTTAACAATTGTATTGTCGCAAGGGAAACAATAAAAAAGTGTTGGTTAAAGTGAACTATGTATTCTAGGCATAATGGCACCCGTCCTTCCTCACCTAAAGAAATTGTGAAAAATGTGTATGACTGATGATTAAACATGCTGATTCCCTCCTAAATGCTCTACCTGTCAAGCTATACTTCTTCAATCTGGCTTTGCTGTCACTTACTCTTTCTGCTCCACCAGTGTATCTCCTCTATGTGAAATGTCCCAGACATAGCAGGGTAATTATTCCATTGAGAAACACCACCTTAACTCAATAATCTAACATCCTTGTGTGGCAGTAGTAATGGGAGCAGAAACCATTGAATCACCTTGGGGGCCATTATCAACTGGGCTTTGCATCAGTACCATTCATACATTAGATTAAATAGGCCTCTACAGTACAAACATATAACTCATGCAGGTTTTAATTCTCCAGGAAACATGAGTAGGAGAACTAGGTACCAGCTCCAAATAGGGGACTAGCGAAAGTGGCCATATTCTGTTTGTTTGCTGTACATATCTATATGTTATGGCATGGATAATCATATCCAAGCGTTTAATAGGCTGTCACAATAGGAAGTAGTTAAAAACAAGCATACGCTTCTTGTTGAATGAACAGTACACACTGTGTTTCTTGTTTATTAAATATGTTGTTATGGATGACTTACTGTGTTGTTAACTGTTTACTTGTGCGCTATATTTATTTTTGAGTGGCACAGCCATAATCAAAGATATCGGTCTCCCAGATAATCTTCAGAAGCTGGTAAACTCTGACGTGTGTGACTGATGACAAACACTTTCCAAAACTATAGCCATTGATATACAGCGATAGAACCCGCCACTTTTTTGGTTAATATTTTGTCTTGCTACAGCTAGTGGCTTCCATCCAGCTATTAGAGCTTTAGCAATGATCTTTGTTAATAAGGCTTCGCTAGCAGTCATATTCGTTTTCATCTGAAAGATCATCAGTAAGGTCTTGCCTCTGAGCAGACCAATTCAGTTTTTGATAGACTTAATTTAGTGGACTGGGGGCACTGTCATGTCAATGCCATGCTGGACACTAAATAATTAAAAAGTACATCAATCAAAAGTATACATGTTCAGGCCAGAGGGTACAATGTTGGCTTGTCCTCCAACATTTCTGGGGACATTTTTAAGATAAGCGCCGGATTTTTGGAAAACGAATATCTGGAATACAGTGTGACCCTTCCCCGGGACAACAAGGCTATATAGATGGTTATCAATGCTGGATGAGCTGATAAATACATTCAGTAGTTGGAAGTTTATTGATATTTGTCATGTTTCCTGTCTGGTGTTCCTAAAGTATTGTTCTTGTGTAAATTGTGTAATAATAATAATGTATACATTTTTTTACATTTGTGGTAAAGGTTATGTTTCTTCAACTAACAGCATTGAGGCTTTACAGCATATAGAAGGTGCCAATTTTTCCCCACAGTATTGTCCTCTCTACACTTTCTTTCTAAAGCTAAGGGGCAGAAAGTCTCAAGAGTGCGAAAGAGATGTCTGCACACATTGTCTTTGCAGTACCATGTCTTTGGCAAAGGGGCATCCACAGTTTACAAGGCTTGCCTTCAATTTTACTCATCAAACAATGGGTGTGTACACAGCCCATTCAAGGCAGGGAAAATGCAACACAACGTGACATGAACATCAAGCATTTGGCCATCTGGGGAGGAAGAGTGCCAAATAATGACTCCTTGGTGATTATGGAAGCACTAATCTTTTTCTCTCCTGTCACACCAAAAAAGAATAGTTAATGAAGGAGAAATATGTGGGTCTATTGATCTTACCATTCGCTCCTGTGACATTGGTCTGATTCTCCTTTTCTGCGTGAAAAGGAAACATGAGATAACATTTTTAACATTGAGAAAAAAATACTGCCAATTCAAAGGATTTCAAACCTCTCCAGCCGCTCTTAAAGGTAGGGTATGTAATTTTGGAGAAACCAGCTCGAGTGCGCTACAATTTGAAAATACACAGCCGGAAAATATCTGCCACTTCCTTACAGAGCCCCTCCTCCAACACACACGAACGCGCACGTGACCAATGAGGGCACGAGATAAGTTTGTGCACAGATGGAAGGCTGACAGGCAGGTAGGCCATCCAGTTATTTTAGCCGGGCCGGCTAAAAACATTGGTCGTGCTTTTCACAGTACTACGGCTTCCACAGATGACATTTTTTTATGTATTTATTGTCAAAGCATTTCATATATTCATTGCTATCGGGACGTTAAGAACATTCCATGGAATATAAGAAAAAGTGTTTCTGAAATAAATTACATATACCACCTGGGCCTCGTAGCCTGTTCCTACGAGGCCCAGTCTCTGACCTCAAAGAATCGTCATTAAGATCGAAATCTTCACCATTTTATTTTTAATCAATTCAGTGACCTTCACCATGCAAAGTAAAACACATTGCCAAACCCATCGTGATCTGACGCACTTTGTTAAACAAGTATTGCATATCTTGATAAATGAATTATCTTCAAAGGATAACTCAAACTTCATCACAAGTGTTTTTCTTTGCCTTTTTTAAGGAGTTGTGTTACTTAGTCAAAGACCATTTTCATCAAAATAGTTAGTATTTAAAGTTAATACTATTATTAATCATAGTAGCCTATAGGAATAGCGAGTGATTCGTTTCAACAGTCCAAGTAGCTCTTCTAAAGGATTTTATGCAACTATTATGCATGAATGAATGCAAAAATGCACACGTATACAGGGTGTGACTTTATTCCGCTGAATGTACAGAAGACAGCCAAGAAAACCATTCTCGTCTGACAGTGTTGCCCCTGGCTCTGTTTCACAGTAGACAGATGGAAGGACACATCACCACAGCATGTACAATAGCCTCCATCAAACAAAACAGAGAGACTGTTTTAACAGTAACTTCTTGGGAAAGAGAAAGCTTTTGAAGAAATCAGAATTATGTTTTACTGTATGTACCATTGTTAAAAAGGAAACACTGTCAAGTTGATGTGTGTTTTTGAGCCATAGTAATATTTGTGTTTATTTTTAGCAAAAAGTGACATATAAAAGTGAACAGGTGAAACGTTTATTCTTCTTTTGGTCTATAAATTGATCTTGTGCTGTTCTGTTTCAGAAAGCAAAGGTGTGTTGTAAATGAAACAGAGCACGACAGCAACACAATACTAGTCATTATTTGTTTTCCACTGAAAGATGATCAGTAGGGTCTTTACATATGTGGTCATTAACTGACACTCTTCCATTCATGCATTATCATACAATGATCATATTTATTGTACACTATTTATAATTATAACACTACATGGAGCATGTTTTAGCAAAAAAACCTATTATTTTTTTATATTTTATTTTCAAACCAATAACCCTAATCCTTTCATGACCATTCTGCTTTCAAGACTAAGACAACAAAAATAAAGTATTTTCTGTCAAGAGCACCTCTTGTTAGTTTGCCAAAAGCATTTAGCAGTCCAGCACCTGTCGAAGAAAACATGACATGACAAAACCACACAGATTATCAACGGAATATGTGTACACAATTAGTAGTTTTCAGGCAAGAACACACATTTGAATCAGTCCTTGAGTAACAATAACCTGTAACACACACACACCCACACACACACACGCACACACACACACATTAATTTGCAAGCGGAACATTAGGTGAGGACATGTCAACTGACAATAATGGTGGTTCACAGTGCTGGCTGTAGTATAATTGGTGTGTTGCAAATACACGTCACTCAACGTAAGACCCTTCATTAGCCTCAAGAGTTCTGTGCCTTGTGATGGATTTTGCCTCATCCTGGCCCAGCCAACCTTCAACTATCCCTGACAGAATGTTATTGACAGTGCAAAAGAATTAAGACAAGGAATTGGGTGATTAAGAAAAGGAAATGTTTGATGTTTCACACAAATATATCAAGGATATAGACCATGTGAAGTCCTTTACTAATAATATCAATTTGAATTCCAACTACAGCCTTCTATTGGTCTGAACTAACATGAACATATGAAAATGATGTTGGATCTATGATCATTTAAGATGTCTGTTAGGTTTCTCAGTCAAGATATAAGTTTACCTTTTGATAGAGCATCGACCATTGGATTGACGCGATTGGTAACTGTTGGTCTCCTATTGATAACTTTATTGAGCGCCATAAAATGAAGATTTACTCCCAACTGTAACTATGGTCAGTTAAAGTAACATTTAATTCCTCTCTAAATCCCATTGTCACTAGCATGATATTTTTTACTTGGACTTCTTTTGCAGTAAACACAGACACAAATTAGGCACAGTTTAATAACGTGTCGATTCACTATTATTGATGCAACACTAAATATCATTATTTGGACATCTGTTTTAAATACTTGCTAAAACTCCAAGCTCATGTCTGATATGGCTTACCCTGAGATACCATAGGGTTTGTCTCTGTGTCTATTACTCATTTAGCCTCAGACAATATGGACTGTCTTGGCTGAAGGTTTTTCTTTTGCACGATCTACTGCTCTGAATGGAACCAGTGTCATGCATGCTGCATATTCATACAGTATGAAAGTTCAAATATTATTTCATTCAAGCTATCTTTTTGTCTATCTATATAATTTTCCTGAAATTCTACCTCTGTTGCCAATAAGGAAAAAGCAAATATTGAATTGTCCTCGCTCTGCCCACTCCATCTTTCTCAAATCTTTTTCTTTCTCCAGAGATAGTTGAGGACGTGGGAGAGAAAGACACAGACAGGAAAAAATGAGACAATAGAGACAGCTTTAACTCGTTCTGGTAATTCTCAGTGGTTCTTAAAAGTTGCCATGGATACAAACCAAGCCTTTATGAATAAGATTTCTTCAAGATGTCTCTTAAACATGTGCTGTATTTCTACAGAACATTTCTTGAATAAGTTTGCACTTCTCTCTTTCTAAGTTGTAGAAGTTCTTAGTTTTACGAATGTTCTTAGTTTTACGGATGTACGGACAACATCAACAATTTAGGCTTGAATCTCACAAATACAATTCCATCTTACATTTGACGGAGTGATAAACTTGTTGGTGATAAAAATGGTTGTTTCTTCAGACAACGGCAAAGGATAGTGACTTTTTTTAAATACACGGCAGTCTTGCAATTTAGCTTTCCTTCACCAATCCCCTTGCCCTGCCGTGTCTGACTAATAAGGAATATTAGTGAGTGTCCTCTTTCTTCCAACTATTTATTTTACATGTGTGCATAACAGGTCATGGATTCAGTGGGAGGCCAAATAGCAAACATGATTAAAGGCAATGCTGAGAAAAAAGGTATTTTTGATCATACCTTATGAAAATCAAAAGCAAACATTGTTTTTATGCATGTTGCTAGCCATTCTGATTTGTTATGTGGGAAGAAGTTGACGTTTCTTTACTGTGCGGGCAGAAGACACGATCGAAAGATTTGTCCTGCATTAGCTTCTCATATTCAATTACCCTGTAAGGTAAATAGAAGAAAGTATTATCCCTGGACAAATGTATCAACTACCTAATGTTTTTAAACTCAAAGTTGAACTGTGTTTTTTCTTTTTCAGAACATTAAGCAATGAGCTGCAGAAAGAAACGTGTTGACACTGAACACTAGGAGAACAATCTCTGGGAAAGAAACGGGAGTGTACCTTTAAGCTAATCTTCTGCTTTGGTTAAGCTGCTGCAACATTAAAACTAAAGATGTCTTGCTATGAATAATCAATCAAGGGTAAAACAGTAATCTCCACCAGTGCCAGACAGGTTTTACACACATACATATCTATATTTCACTGTGGTGATTTTAAACAGCCCACTGATGCATTCTATAAAATCTCACACATGTAGTTCAAATTTCCAGCAGTTTTTTAGAAGTTTTTACTCTGAAACTTGTATTTAAAAAATTCTAAATATTCATATGTATAATGCATGAAGAATGATGGCCATCTGACGGTCGGATCAGATTAGTTAATTAAAAAACTAAATCATGCATGCTGTGTTAGTCACTTTTAGAATAAAATATGATTTGACCAAAACAAAAAAACAGCCGCCCGGCCCTAATCCTGTCCCTTTGTCTTCAGGGATGAGTGTTGTACCATGTGGTGGGACATGGTTAACAAGTGAAGGATGCTGATTATTAAACCTTGCCAGGGGCTAAACTTGTTATAATGCAACCTTTCAGTCATTTGTTGTATGCGTTGATGGCAAAGGGATGAGGGTAATCAGCTGTAACATAGCGACGGTGTTGACGATTTGACCTTTGTGTGACCATAACCCTTTACGACCCCCATAAAAGCACCTGTTAATCTACTTTAGGGTATTTGAGGACAGAACACCAATTCAATTTGCCAGAGCAGAAAAGTGACAGCTTGATGGACTGTGATCAGTGATTTCTGAGCCAATCAATATGTTTCATTGATGGCTGCATGACATTGTGCCCTTGAGCCGCAAGCAGATTTGTTGATGTTTCACCTCGATATGTTTTACGAGCAGAATTACATGCTCTTAACAACGTTTAGCACTCTGAACATCCGAGTCATAATTTAGCATCATTGTCAGGAGGAATTTCAGTTACCTTGTCAGTTTTTTTTATTCAATCACATCTCCTTTATTTGTCCAGGTAATTGCTTGTAGCTATCACTTATTGAATTGTAAGTATTCTATTGTTCATGGTAAAAAGCTGAACAGCGATAGGCTCACACATCACAGGAATTATTTGACACCATTTTATATGTGGAAACTATGGTAACTGAGAACAAATCCAGGCTAATTTCCCCTCTTATCCCTGATAAGAGCTCTGCCACGGCCTGTTGACACTCTCGGGAATGTCTGAAAAGAATTTGAACCTAATCATTATTCAGAGGTGCGAGGATACAGTATAGCTACCAAATTGGAAACGAGAAGCAGAAACAAAACTCGGTAGAATGTGAACAGTGCCCCCCTCTTGCTTTCAGGTGGATTTCTGGAGCACTGTTGCTACTGCAAACAGCAGAGGCATCTGTGGTCCACACATACCCCGCCATCCACCTACATCACCGCGCAAGCATCTCTCCAACGCAGTGCGGCTTTAAGAGGACCGGGGCTCTTAAATCTGCGGTTGGCTCCTCCTTCCGCCATGATGTCATTCGGAGGGAGAGCGAGAGCGAGAGAGAGAGAGAGGTGGGCAGCATTGAGGAACTGAGTTCATACAATACTACTGAGACATCTACAGCTTAGCAGACAGATACGGTGAACCGCCTATCGCGGCTCCAGTAAGTGATGCTGCACTGAGGCACACTTTGATCCAACTCCATTGGGGGGCGATGCGCTCTCTGCATCCCTCCTTCAAGAGTTTTTGGGGAGCGTGTACAACCTCGAATCAGTCAAAACAAGTGATTATAAAATAAATTAGGTTTAAGCTTTCTGTTTTTCATCAGAAGTCTTTTTTTTTTTTGCGCTCTTGGATTGAAGTTTTACGCACGAGTCAAGAAGCGTTTAGAGCACACGCGTAAGTTTAGTGCCAGAGATTTGAAGCTGGTAAAACAAGTAGGAAATTCAAGGCAGTAGGCTAGGGATACAAAGTTAATGTAAAACAAGCTTGGATCAATGCGTATCACCAGCCGGGGGACTGCGAGCCCAAGACATCCGAAGAGGAATTACAGCGTCCTTTTCAAACAAAGTTGATCGCTGTGCACGATTTTTTTTCTCTTGCACATGAGGACCATGTTATTTTTAGCGCACGGATAAGTTGTTGTAGTGGATATCGTTATTTTCTACTTGCATTGCTTTTTGCTGCCGCAGTCGATGAGGATCCTTTCCCCCACTTCAGTTAAATTCATGGCACTTATTTTTTCGTAAATCAGTGATGTCTCCACGCGACGGTATTGACTGTTGATTTTACACCTTGTTCGAGTGGAAAAGGTAAGCTTTGCTCTAAATCATCACTTTACTGTTGGGATCAAATTGTGTTATACTTTAGTTGTCTCTGAACATGTATACAGATGACCGGTATGTTTCTTGAGCGCATTCAGAGACGCTGGAGAGTGCCCAACAGCCTCATTTATCCGGTCCGTATACAATCTAATTGATGTCTCAATACCGGCGAGTGTATTTACAATCACTGCGAACAACATAAGATTGGTGAACATTTAGTGACGCTTTGATAAATCAGTGCGTGCGATAGTCGGTCATGATACTGTTCCGTGGTTTTCCTAGAGCTGCTCCACAGATATAACAGGCGTCCCCCCTGCACCTGATGTAAATAGAAATTATTCACGGCCACGGTGCAATGTAGAGATTCTAAAATGAGTTGTCGCATTATGAATGTGGACCGCGCGGCTGGGCACGACTTCGGGCGTTATTTGCCCAACACTGATCGCTAAATAGATAGCCCTACTTCACAAGAGCATCCAACTGCAGGGACTTGTCAGTGCAGGTTTCTCAGCAGTTTGGCCGCTGAGCTCGGTGCGTGGGTGCGCGGTAACAGCGCGTTCCTGGTCTAGCGGTTCAGCTGTCACCGACAATAACCTCAGGGGCTAACAGTCTGTTCACGCTCAGACTCTAGGAAAAAATAAATAACTGCATCAACATATTGTTTTCTACTAGGAATAGTTCAAATTATCAGGACGTAAATCCCCGTTGGCCTGAAGATTAACCGCCACAGTTGGTTGTTTGACTTCCTAATAATGTTACATGCTCAATATGCAATAGATTATTATTGGGCCTGTTTTTTAAAGAGTCCCAAAAGGCCTATTGAACTCAATATTTGCTGGAGAATTAAATCAAACACTCATGTGAGCCTTCCCAAGGTGAGCAGAATATTTTGGCTCTGGGCTGAAGCATTATATTAAAAGTAGAGTCAGTGAGTAAATTAAAGCAAGCTAAGTATTTGTGAAATTCTAATTACATTTGCAATAAAGTGTCTGCTTGTCCACATCTGCATATCAAATGCTTAAGTAGGTAGAGAGCAATCGACCATAGTGTTTAATGTACTGATATTGGGTACTGTAGGCCTATCTCCAATTATATTTCATGCCTCTGATGAATTTAACATAATATTGACTACAGAGGGACGAGCTTTGGTGTCATTACCTTGATAGGAATCTCCATGTCTTCTTAATTGTTCATAGAGTAATTAACGTGTAATCTCATATATACCCAGGCATCAAATATTTTGAAACACTGAAATGTTTGTTGTTGTTTTTTTCATTTTATAGTGTCTGTTGCATTGTTAATATTTAAGATTCTTCAAAAGCTCAGTCAGTTGAGATGTTTGTCTATATTTTATCTTTAATTGATATCTTCTCCTGAAGCTCGACATTTGCCATGGAGTAGTTGCATTGTCCTTTTAAATTCCCATAAAGGATAATATATTGAATAACACTCAACATTTAATTTGCCTATATCAGTCTCCATGCTGGTGACTGCAGCGTAAATCTTACTTGAAATATTCCCACACTAAAAAATATAATGCAAATGTTTTGTTATGTGTTTTTTCAGTATCATCAACAAATAAAGTTGTTAAAACAGCTTTTCATAATCTACTATACATGAATAGATAACATTTTCATTATTTTTTCTTTGTTAAAATGAATTGCATGTTTTCTTTCTTGTCTATAACTTTGAGTTTTATTACAATATATCAAAATTGATACAAAAATAATGGAGTTTAGAGCCAAAGTTAACTTTAACATGTATTATATACTGTATTTAGCATTAGGATTATATTTGCATCCATGGACTGCCCTCTTGAGGTCCATAACTCCAAATATCCTCAATTTGCTAATGTATGAATAGAAGAAAATATTACGAAGCCAGCATTTGATTTTCAAAGTAATACAGCTCTTCATAATTTAGGTCTATACAACAATTAACACATTGATTAAAATATGAAAAAGATGCTGAGTTATGCATCTTAACATCTTTGCCAGATTTAAAGCAAACATTGTGCTACAAGTTTAGAACATTGATCGATTCATGATGTGCAAATCCACGTGATATTTAAACTTAAGTCTATATGTTTTGTCAGTATGAAATCTACAGTTAACCTTGTCAATGTGGCCGTTTATGTTAAGTAGCATTTGTTATCGCTCTTTCTCACTTTGCAGCTCGACTTAGGGAATATAGTCATTTCTGAAGTTCCCCTAGAGAAAACAACTTTCATTCCTCCACCCTGAAAAGAGAACAGTTCTGGCTGTGTGGATTGAAAAAGAACTGACTGATCTTGACAGAAACCTGGTCTGTCAGGCTGTCAGCGATCTTTAAAGCTGTTAAAAGAGAAAAAGCCCAAGACAATCAAAAGTATTACTTCTTCCAATGCCTTCTTTTGAAAATCTCTTTGGATCCAAAGACAATATTGATGGATACAACGGTGGAGAAAACCTGTCTTTGACGGTTAAAGCACTCCAAATGTCTTGCTTCTCAGCCTTAGATTAACTACACTGAAAGTTTCCAGTCGAGGGTAGGGTGAAGGTAGGGGGTGACATTACCTCTATGTCTCCCATCACTGCTGCTTTCAGCATGCACACACCAGGAAGGCCTGTCCATCACACTGTTGTGCAAAGTGATCCTGGGCCGTCCTGCCCCTCTTCACTCTGTGTCTCCCAAGAGGGAGGCTTGAGTTTGCCTACTGGATTCAACCTGCTGTCTGGGGCTCAAAATAGCATTTCAGGAGACTAGTGAAATGTAAGCAAACGAGACACTCTGACTGACACCTAGGATTTCTTTCTCCCCCCTCTTACCTTTTTCCCCCTCCAGCACAAGTCCTTCTCTCACCCAGCCTATCCCTCATGGACAGGCTTATAAAGAGCTATGACATGTGAAACGCCATGCAAATGTTGGAACAGCATGGTTATGAGAAAAGAGCAAGATAGATAAGAAAGATAATAGAATATGAGAAGTAAACAAGATTGGCCTCAACATCGTGAAGAGCATGTATCTCTTGCCCAATCATTACCTCACATCATGATTTTATAATTGTAGATTATAACTATCTACTATTTATACATCTAATATATGATACTGTATATGTATATCTTCTGCTTGTTTAGTAATGGGTGCCACAGTGTCCTTGTTGTACTCTTGCTTGTACTCTGAGCCAAAAAACATACACCCCTTCATCCAGCAAAGCATTATTGTCACTTACAAGGAAAAGGAAATCTAGATCATGCTTTGATCTTTTTCAGTTTTTCTCTCCATGCCGAATCACATCCGATTTAAGGATGTAATTTAAACTTCATTATGCGTCGTGCAAGCTCAGCCTTGGACTGCCTAGCGTTCATCCCAGTATAGCAATTGCTGCTCACTCTCAGAAAGATGCACACTTCAAAGTGAAGTCTGTCACAGTCACTAATGGGATATATCTCATCAATATTTTTGACATGACAGGGCAACATGGCCTGTGCAATATGTGTAGAATGAATAACCCTCAACCTGATCAATGTCAGCCATGATTTTTCCTGTCCAACTGTTCTTTAATGAGTCTCATGTGACTGCTTCATGAAATGTGTGAAAATAAATCTGTCTTACAGGCTGCATGAATGCCTTGCAATTGTTGCTGATTCAAAACCAGCTTAATTAAATTCTTATTTTTAATCAATTCCCCTTTGTCGGTAGGCCGAGAGCTTCAATGGCAATGAACGCTGTTGCCTTGCCAATTTAGAGAACCCCTGTAGAGCAGTTTAGGTAGTCTTACCTTTTCTACAGGATATTGTTTTTGACTTGTGTTAATGGGGGGAAATGTCATCAAGTAGGGAATATTACCCTTCCCAAAGAGCTATTTCTGGTCCCCTGTTGCTGTGCGTACATATGCGTTTTCAGCAGCTTTATATCGTTTCTGTGATGGCTGTCATATACTTTTGCCATATTAGAAGGAATGTTTGACTTCAAGGCAGCTGCCTTATAAATATAAATGAATATAAGCCAATATCTTAAAGAAAACCATATGGTTGATAAGCACTCAGGGTGGTTGGTGAACCTAAATACACAGTGGGATATGAGCAATGAAATTATATTCGTTGTTAAATAAATTGTGCTGGAATACACAAGGGGAACCAGGATTATTATGAGAAGCGATATACCCTGGCATTTATGGCTTTAACCAGATTTGTCATTGCACATTCTAAAAAAATGTAAGGCCAGTAGTGTGTAATTCTGTTGTTCTACTGAAGAAATTCTACTGAACATCGATATACTTTGATAATATTCCACATTACCAACACTGTAATTGCAAAAGCTATTTAAAGCATGCATGGCGAAGCGTTTTAATAGACCAGTGTGATTTTGATGGGAATGATAGAATGTCATTTATTAAAGATAAACAAGATTGGATTAAATTAATAAATAAGTCCAAATGTGAGTTAGTCAAACAAATGAAGTAGCTCCGCTAATAACTTACTAAATATGCTACTAATTAACTGGTGGAAAGCAGTCAATATTTCATGCTAGCATATCCTGGCAGGGAAGGAATTGCGGAGCATGACTCCTTCATCATCTTCCAATGACCTACTTGGGTTTTGGCAAATGGGGTCCTTGCCCTTTGGCAAACATTTGCACGAGTAAAACAGTTAAATATATTTGTAGAACAACTGCATCAAATAAAGTGGCAAGCAACACAAACTGATTTATTAATGACTTATTTTCAGTGATGGTAAACCCATGTAACGCATTTCACTTGAGGCTTTTATTATAGCATCATTCAGCAGAATAAGTCAACTGGATGTTGTGTACATCTGATGTTGGAGCAAAATTCATTTGTCAGGGTGTAATGAAGTTATGTTTACATTTCACTAATTTGACTGATGGCTGCTCTCGTAATAAATTATTTCACATTGTTGTCTCCTTCAGCAGCAGTTTCTCTAAACAGTGCTCTTATCATGCTGTGTATGTTTACACACATGGGCGTTCATGAAATATTTGAGAGCTCAATTGTTTGCATTCAGAGCAAATGAGGTTTTTCATTAATGGCTGCTGTCAAGCGGTACTATTGCAAGTGAGTGTGTTAATGTGTGTGTGTTTGTGTATATGGAGGCACTAAGGCTTAAGGCTCAGTTCTGCTGCCTCTATATCAGCTGCATTCTGGATGTGGGGTGCAGTTTATGAAGACACCACATTGACTTACATTGAATCAGATATGAGTTGAAGTTATTTCACTTCATCCCATTTCTTTATGCACAGCAGTTTGTGAAGCTTTTAAAGCAAACTATTATTTTGCAACTTGACTGCTTTCATAATTTTCAATAAAAATATGAAACGGTTCATTACCGCAATGAAATGGATTGACGAATATGTGAACTACTAACCTTTACGTGTCCACTTGCTCAATGGATGCTATCAAAGGTTAATTGTGTAAAACCGCTGTTAATTTGCTCTCAAAGACATGCGAAGGATGTGGGCTCATAACTAGTTAGAATGAATAGGTCAAGTTGAAAACTATCTGTGAGGGAAAATAGTGCAAATTGCAAGAGAACTTGAATGCCATGTAATTTTGTGCACTGACATTGAATGTTCTATTTTTCTCTTTCTTTCTCTCTGTCTCACCTCTCTTACGGCAGAATTGCTGCCGTTGAAGTGAAGCTCCCATCCACACTTGAGTATGGACTTACCAAGTCAGGCTCATGTGCTGGTGGCCTTACTCACCTGTGTGGTCTTGGTATGCCGGGCCCAGGAGCGGGACTACACGGTGAAGGAGGAGCAGCCAGAGAACGTCCGTATCGGGAACCTGCGCAAGGACTTGGATCTCAACCTGGATCCAAACATCAGGCTATCCTCACCGCTGCAGTTCAAGCCTGTGTACAAGACGGGTGACGTGCCTTTGGTGAGGGTGGAGGCCAACACGGGGGAGATCTTTACCACCAATCACAGAATTGACCGGGAGAAGCTGTGCTCAGGAGTCTTCGCTGAGAAACGCTGCTACTATGAGATCGAGGTGGCCGTTCTGCCTGATGAGATCTTCCGATTGGTCAAGATCCGCTTCCTGATCGAGGATGTAAATGACAACGCACCGCTTTTCCAATCCACGGTTATAAACATCTCCATCCCAGAGAACACAGCGATCAACACCCGATACCCGGTGCCCTCAGCATTTGACCCTGATGTAGGGATCAATGGGATTCAACACTATGAACTTGTCAAGGTGAGACCCACTCCTGTTTCATCTCACACACTCATATAAAAAAAAGAATCTTTGTTTAAGGGTGTCCTTAGTTGTCTTGATTTCGTACAATAAGTGTTGATCGGTCCATCTATAAAATAAAACATATCACTGAAATATAGATATTACAATCTCTGAGCACATGTCAGTCAAACATCCCTGTTCCTTTCAACATTGGCTGAAATGTCAGCTGTAAATGAATAATGAATAATTAAGACACCGAAGTACCTAAAGAAGAATTTGTAAATGAAGTTGATAGAGGTTATTACTGTATGTACGCAATATCATGCTTAAACTAAAATGCATCTTGTACAAACTCATTTAGTTCAATAATGAATGACTGAAAGCTATTGATAATGAAATATAAAGGCCTGAAGCCTCATCGTACTGGTTCAGTTTTCAAGTTAATGGTTTGCTTCACAGACTTAATAGAATAACATGCTTTTAGTCTAATGATAACATTTGATGAAGCAAAAAACCTGTAGCAGTCTATTTTGAAGAAGCACTAACAAATGGGAAAGCGAGCATAAAATGAATTGTCTTTTTAAATAACCATAAAGATGTCTTCAATGCAAGCAGAATATCAGTCAGCACACAGTTATTGATGGCTCTCGTACACACTGCGATGCCTGCAGCATGCCACCTGTCTGCACCAGGACTGATGGGCTCAAACCATTGAGTGTTTACAACATAATTATTTCTTCAGATTTTTCTTATCATGGTTTACATGAAATACAGATTCCCAATCTGCATTATACTGTAGCTTCCCCTGTAAACCTGCTATATTGCTGTAGTGTACATCAATAAAGGAAATTAATTTTGATGCCTTTCAAATATTACCTTCTTTTTCATAATATGGAATATGTCATGCATCCGACAATGTTTTATATCAGCCATTCATATTTCCATGTTCTTTATTTCATTATGAGCAATGGCTATAAATAAGGTGAAGTTTTCATCATGTAAAGTAATATCGAGAAAAGCATTAAAAAGTGCACACCCAGCTTAAACTGCATGTCCAATTTCCAGCAACAGGTTACACGTGCTGAACACTGTAGATTAAAGCAAGTGAGAAGGCGAGGATGGTGTTATATTAATAGGTCTCTCTTGCAGAACTTGGGAAGCTTTTCTTCATCATCTAATTGATGCTTTATTAAACTGCGGCGCAATATACTTTCTCGCCTATACTAATGGAGTCAGCCCTAAACCTAGAAAATAGGATTTTATCATGCATTCTTCATTTACAGTCTAAACAATACTCTATGCTTTGTGGTTAGATGAATATTGTAGATGACATCAGCCCTTACAAATGAAGCGTAATTAAAGAGTCAGATGCAAGCACTCTGGAGGAAAGCCCAAACATGAGAAATAAAGAAAGATTACTAGATTTTGAGAGCATGGTGTGAGACTAAAATGACAAGTCCATTTTGGATACTTAAATGAAGTTAACACTGGGTCGGTATGAACAGAATCATTGCTGTCCGTTCCTGCCCTGAATACCAATTTGCATTTTTAAAGAGTCCCACTGCCAAGGCTTCTCCAGCGCAATGTCCTGAATTGTTCATGCCTGGAACATCACCAACCAAATGTTCTGCTCATTATGATGATCATCTGCAATCATTTTCTTTGCCCTTTTTACATTATAAAGCTTTACTAAAACCCTCGCCTACACTGTGGTTGTATTATCATTTGCAGGAAATTATTTTTAGAGCATCCTATGCACTGTGCCCCTGACTTAGTTCTTCTCATTACATTCTCATTGTACTCCAGATTAATTTCCTTGTATTCCAGGTTCCATCTGAGTAAAACACAGGAAGAGGCATTTAAGAAGCCAGAAAAAATTGTTCAGAAGTGCAGTAGAAAGCCAAGGGTTTACAGGGGAAGAGTGTGCAAGCATTTCCTAGAATAGCTCGTGGCCGCTAAGCAACCCTTGGACTATCTTTGTATGGTCCTCAGAGATTTGTCTCAGAAGCTCCCTCAGAATGATAGTTTACCCATTTTCCTTGTGTTGTAGAAAGCACGTTGCTGAAATTGCTACCATTGTGTTGCACAGTCAGCCAGGCTCAATGGTCCACCACTCCACATGGAGCAAGCCTGAATTGTCAACATACAAAACAAATGAAATAAACATGGTAGCCTCTTTTGTTCAATTTCTTCCTTTTTCCAAGCAGGACAATGGGTAATTTCATTCAACACTGTGCTCCACACCTAACATAATGATTGGTGATCACACTTAAAGTGAAACTCTGCCATCAGTCTAGTTGTATGCTACTTCACCTGAACTGCAGAGAAGGCGTCCTAAGAAATGGTCAAGGTCACTGAAAGCAATAACATGCATGGATGGAGGAGGATGTTCCATGAAAACCGATTCTATCACTTTACGTATTCACAGGATAACCTGGAGGCCCACAGGGAAACATACTCAAGCCTAAAGGAGGTGTTGCTGTTTGTTTGGCTCCTGATTTTGTCTGTTCACGGACATTGGTCTCTTTTCCTATTCCAGTCGTGTATGCGTTTGCAGCATCACACACTACATTAATCCACGTTGTATCTATGTCAGCATCTTCAGACACATTTAAGATGAGCGTCTTGTTCAAGTCATTTCATGTAGATCCATGTTCTGCTGCTGGCTGGGGCATGCCTTACTGATAAAGTAGATGATGAAGTGGGTGTCTGTATTTTGACTTGGGCAATCCAGAGAGCTCTTAGACTTAACCTTTTGCCTCTTGGATTTTTCCTGGCAACACTATCTGAAATATTCCTTAGATATTTGATTGGATTTAGTAGTCCACCAAATTGAATAACTTTATTCCTAGGATTCCAACTTTGCATTTGAAGATGCAAAAATTATTCAAACCCTATTCCCAAGAAGCAAGAAAGCTTTGATGAATGCATTGCATGCTGCCTATAGGCAGTGAATAGATATTTTAGGCAGAAGGCTCACTTTCAAGCGTTTTCAGTTTTCATTAGCATTCCATTTTGACACATTATCCACTTCTAGTGATTGACAAAAAGAGACAAACAATTTCCAGCTTCTTTTGTCTTAATTATATGCATGAGATCATGGCCAGGGGCACATTTGGATGAGGGATTCAGAGAAAGAATGAGGGAGGAATGAGAGAGAGAGACAGAGAGGGTGAGTTTTTTCAGCAGTATAAAAAGGTGCTATAGCTTGTGATGATGAATAGCCCTCCCCAGTTAGTCCTATCCATGGGCAGCACCGTGACTAGAGTCCTCCTGATATATTCACAGCCCAATCTCAGTCTCCTCTTAGTTTTAATAAGGTCATCAACTTGACTGAAAGATGCATCCACCTATAATCCGAGGTCCTGTCTGCAAAAGGAGTCCAGAGACATTCTTCCCTCACCATCAGCGTCCTCTATTTCTGTCATCATCCCTCAGTATTTTTTTCATTTAAATTAGCCAACTCGGATTAGATTATATCTGACATAGACAGTGACCTGACCCCTTTCTGATCACTGCAGATATCTATAATGTTGAATTGAAGGCAAGTCATCAAAGGTTGAGAATACCTGAACAGTAGATGTGTGCTGAAAGAGTGAGTGCACACTTAGTCATCTAAAGAACTAAGTCCTTCTTGGACAGCCTTTGGGTTTCTAGTGAGTGATTCATGCAAGTATTTGGCCTTTGCTTAGCCTGCCCTAGATCTTATCAGAATCCACCAGACTAATTTTGCATTCAGGAGAAGGCACAGCCTGAGAAGATAGCTCCCTTCAACTTATTGAAATGCGCTGTGTGCCGTCTTGTCAGTTGTAAAATTGTGTGAAACCAAGACAAAAGCATAGAGGAAATGCTGGCTCATAAATCATTGTGCAGCATTCCCTTTGACACATCCTAACTCAACATCCTACTATTAAATCAGGCGTTGCCAAATATCAGTGTGCAGATACTCAGCTACTGTGCCGAAACTGTGAACTATTCAAACAACTGGGGATTGCGGAGCTCTGTGCGGATGGAGTAGTGCTTGGAAGTAGAACCCACAGTATCTTGGACCTTTCCGTTATGACAGAAATAGTTCTGCGTCAAGCATAACAATTCGGCACAGTTCATCCATAGGGCTGTCCCTATACGTTTCCACGCATATTTTATGTAACATGTCTGCTTATCCGTTTGACTCTTGCTTGCCAGAATGATCACAAAATAAGGTCTGAAAGATCATTGCTGCAGCGTTGGCTAGTTTAAGTAGTTCTGTCAATCACTGACATGTTGACAACATTCGCTCAGCAAGCAGTTTTTCAGAGTAATTTACATGCTGCAGCTGCATGTTTCCTTGTGTCAGCTACAACACTATGCTGGCACGAGGGCGGTTCTAGATTTTAAAACCTAGTGAGGTCTCTTGTGCTCACAATTTGGTTGAAATATTCCTTCCTTGAACGAGGAGAATGTATATATCTTAATCTCATTTGATAGCTGTGCTTAGACAGAGTAATCTCTTCCAACATTATGTGCAGCGTGAAGCTTATCTCTTTAAAGAGGATGCTTTTTCTTGTTTTACCATGAAACTGCTTCTGACTGAAAGAGCTTCAAAGGGCTTCTTTGTTTCATAATGTGCATGCAGCTCATTCATGGGCTTGATCTTCTTCTTATTTCCTCCCCCCGCTCTCTCTTTCTCTCCTTTTCTGCCACTTCTCTCCCTCTCTCGCCTTCCATTCCTTCTCCTCCAGCCTAATTTGAGAACAGTCATGGGTCCATACCCAGTCTGAAATTGTAAATATTAGTACTAGTTTTTCTTTTGTGGAAGGCAATTACTCCTTATAGCAGTACAATTTCCTCCCGTTTCTCATTTGAATTACTTATGCATTTGTTTTCATTTTGTCCAGTTTTACTTTTGCCTAGATACAGCCCTTCTAGAGCAAAATGCCTTTTGTAATATGTAGGGTTTTTAACTGTATTGTCTTTATCTGAGGTAATCTGATTGTGTAGTGCATTTAAATTGGAGCTCAGTGTTGTGTCTGCATTTCAAGCTTTCTACCTCCCATTAGACAGATAAAACGTTGCAAGGCTGCCTTCTCTATTCTAACTCGACACACAACAGGAAGGTGGGGTGAAATGTAATTTTAGTGAAGGCAGAACGAAATTGGATGAGAAGGCTTATGAGGTGAAGGAATCCCTTCAAGAAGTAGTTGCTAGGGGGGCGGAGGGACTTGATTTACTACAATGATTGCTCACATTTGCAAAAAGGCTAAATAACTTATATTGTATGTCTATGTTTCTAGGGCAAGTATTGCAAAACGTAAGAAAAACAGGAGCAAAAGCTAATGATTAGCAGGTTTGGAAATGATTTTGATTAAAAGGAAGAAGAGCAGGGCAAAGAACCAACTGCCTTGTTAAAAAATGTCCTGGTCTGTTTACTTTCCTCTTAACATTAATCTCTGCCTTAAAGCCTGGTCCGTACAATGGTTACAAATGAACCTGAGTAAAGAAAGAAAATACCCTGACAAGCTCTTTGGCTTTCTAAGACAATTGACAAATCTACAATCTAGGAACAAAAACAGGAGGAAGAATACCTCAGAATACACTAAACATCACTGTATCGATCTGTACCTCTTTTTATCTTATTACCCCAAATCAAATGTGATATTCTTACTAATGGTATTATTTGTCAGTACACTTGTGTTGGTAAAACGTGTGCTCAAAAGAATAAAAATAACTCAAAATGTTGTCTTGTCGTTGCAGAGTGTCAGCGAGTTTGGCTTAGACATCATAGAGACTCCTGAAGGGGACAAGTGGCCGCAGCTCATTGTTCAACAGAACCTAGATCGCGAGCAGAAGGACACCTTCGTTATGAAGATAAAGGTAGAGGATGGTGGCAACCCCCCCAAGTCCAGCACTGCCATCCTGCAAGTCACCATCTCCGATGTTAACGATAATCGTCCCGTCTTCAAAGACACTGAGCTGGAGGTCTCGGTGCCAGAGAATGCCCCCATGGGAACATCGGTTGCTCAGCTGCATGCCTCAGACGCAGACCTTGGTTCCAACGCGCAGATCCACTTCGCCTTCAGCAACCAGATCTCTGCCTCAAGCAAACGTCACTTTTCCATCGACAGCTCAACAGGACTGATCACTGTGAGGCAGTCTCTGGACAGGGAGGTAACTCCTGTTCACAAACTCATCGTGCTTGCCAGTGATGGCAGCTCTACTCCCTCCAGAGCCACAGTGATTGTTAATGTAACAGATGTTAATGACAATGTTCCCTCCATAGACACTCGCTACATTATCAACCTGGTTAATGGGACTGTTCTGCTATCTGAAAATGCACCTCTCAATACAAAAATAGCCCTCATCACTGTTACTGACAAGGATGCAGATCTTTTTGGCAAAGTAGCTTGCTACACTGAACATGATGTTCCTTTTCGGTTGAAGCCTGTCTTTAATGATCAATTCTTACTAGAGACAGCAGCCCCCCTAGATTATGAGACGACTCGAGAATATGCAATTAAGATAGTGGCCTCGGATAGGGGGACGCCTCCTTTGAACACTTCAGCTATGGTTTTAATTAAAATCAAGGATGAGAATGACAACGCACCCATCTTTCCCCAGCCGGAAATCCAACTTTCCATACCGGAGAACAATGACCCCTCTACACAGTTAATAAAAATCAGCGCCACTGACGCAGACAGCGGACATAATGCTGAGATTATTTATACTCTTGGCCCTGATGCGCCTGACGGGTTTAACGTAGACAGACGGTCAGGAATTCTCTCTGTTGGCAAACGACTGGACAGAGAGAAGCAGGAGAGGTACTCATTCACTGTCATAGCGAGGGACAATGGCTCTGCTTCCCTGCAGAGCAATGTCACCGTCAGGCTAATCGTCCAGGACCTTAATGACAACAACCCAGCTTTCACACACCCCGAGTACAACTTCTATGTGCCTGAGAACCTGCCTCTCTATGGAACTGTGGGCTTAATCACAGTGACGGATGCAGATGCGGGAGATAATTCGGTTATAACCCTGTCTGTTTTGAACGGAAAAGATAATTTCATCATCGACCCCCAAACCGGTGTTATCAAACCCAATATAACGTTTGATAGGGAGCAGCAAAGCTCCTACACTTTTATGGTTAAGGCAGTTGATGCGGGGCAGCCTCCAAGTTCCTCCTACGCCAAGGTCACTATCAATGTAGTCGATGTGAACGACAATCGCCCTGTGTTCGTGATCCCATCCTCCAATTACTCATATGACCTAGTGCGAACCACCATCACCCCTGGCGCTGTGGTCACCAGAGTGTTTGCCATTGACAATGACACAGGTATGAATGCTGAGCTGCAGTACAGCATTATCAGCAGCATCATCATCACATCTAGGGTCTCCCCTCGAGGTCTTTTCTCCATCGACAAAGCAACGGGTAACATAACACTGCAGGAGAAAATAGTGACAGCTGATCAGGGACTGCATAGGCTGGTAGTCAAGGTCAAAGATCTAGGTCAGCCTGAGTCATTACATGCTATTGCGCTTATTCACTTGTTTGTCAATGACACTGTGTCAAATGCTACCTTTATCCAAGAGCAGCTGAGAAAAAGTATGGAAACACCTTTGGATCGTAACATAGGGGAAGGCGAGGTAACACCTCAAGCCAACGGATATGTTATTGTTGTCATAGCAATCATAGCAGGGACCATGACTGTCATCTTGGTGATATTTGTGACTGCCTTGGTGCGCTGCCGACAGACACCCAGACATAAAGTGGTACAAAAGGGCAAGCAGAGTGGCGAGTGGGTGTCCCCCAACCAAGACAACCGTCAGATCAAGAAGAAGAAGAAGAGAAAGAAGCGATCCCCAAAGAGCCTCCTCTTGAACTTTGTGACAATAGATGAATCCAAGCCTGACGACCCCACCCATGAGCATGTTAATGGTACACTTGATCTCCCTGTGGAGCTAGAGGAGCAAACCATGGGGAAGTACAACTGGGCCACCACGCCCACCACCTTCAAACCCGACAGCCCAGATTTAGCCAAACATTACAAGTCTGCGTCCCCTCAGCCTACATTTCAAATCAAACCTGAGACTCCAGTGGCCCCAAAGAAGCACCATGTGATCCAGGAGCTCCCCTTGGACAACACGTTCGTGGTGGGCTGTGACTCACTCTCCAAGTGCTCATCGACTAGCTCCGACCCGTACAGTGTCTCAGAGTGCAGCTGTCAGGGGGGATTCAAGACTACGGGGCAAATCTCCACCCGACAGGTAATTCATGACTTCCTTCTTAAACCCACCCACACTAGTCCCCACTCACACTCCCCTTGCTGTCCCATGGTAGGTGATGTGAATGGGGGAGGGTGGCAGCATGGAACCATGGGATTTTCCCACACAGACCATGACCATGTCTACATGAATGTCATTTGCACTTAAAAAGCGAAAGAATACAAGATAATTTGTCGCAATTAATAGAGAAAACTTTTCACTATACTGATTGTTGCTAATTCATATATTCACCCTCCTTCATTAGCAATCATAGTTGCATAATCGATTACAAAAATACATCTGCAGGCTAATTTCGTATTCAAAAACTTGAGAACAGGAAGCAGTGCAATTAGGATGGATAGCTATTTTAAACTTCACTGTGAGTGGTTGGTTGCAATGTAGCTTGATTCAGAAGAGCCTGGGATGGGTGGCATTGATTGAATTATCTACTGATGTATTTGAGGTCAAGGGCGAATGATGCTCTGTGTTAATATTTTTGACTGACTCACTGGCAGTGCTAAGATAGCACTTAATATTTTTTTTCAAGAGGGCTAAGCAACAAATACATATTGCAGCCACAGTGACACTTAATCCTGTATTCATCTGGTCAAACATTTTTGAAGGTAATAGCAGAAAAAACAAACTGCTCTTAAACAACTTGATAAACAGTCCCACTTTTTGTGGATTCTATCCTCAAAATATTAAGTGCTATCTCAGCACTGCCAGTGAGTCTTTGTGGGAGAGAGGCTCATTTGAATGCCAAGGTACAGCAAAGGGCTTATGATTCTGTAAGAGATATATGCCAAATGCGAAGTGCCCCAATAAATAAAAGCTGGCCAGGGAAATAAATGTAAATCAGAGGTAAGGAGAGGTGGCCTTGCTTAGTGCTGACAGCCAGAGCAGAGCGCTATGGGGAAGACTGAGTACTTCTTGGGGCGGGGGGAGGGGGTCACAGGGATCAAGGTGACGCAGAGCCTTGAGACCAATATACTTAGACACCAAGGGAGCAGTAGTCCATAAAAAGCCTGCCAGGCCAATGTTGCTTTTAGCCCATAAATACTCTACTTTAATGACTGCAATTATTGTTATAAACGACACATGTAGATACACATTCTTTACATTCTCTAAATTACGCCACATAGTAGAGGCAGAAATGACATCACAATAAAGGCTTGCCGCTGTTGTAGTTTGTTAGAGATTACACTGAAGATCATTGTATCTCTAATACATTGCATTTAATGTACATGATATTTGACCTGCTATCACCAGCACAATTGAACTAATCAAGGCTGAATAGTTTGTGCATGGGCTAACAATATATTGTATACATGGATATATCCATATATTCCCTCAGTGTCGAACCAGATTCAACCATTTTAATGTTTTGCTTTTCGTTTGTTTTTGTGTCTCTTTTTTTTTGAGGGTTTGGTTGTTTCATTGCAGCATTGGCTTTTGTTTTTGTTACTGTTTTGTTCATGATTATTACAACTGCCATTCATCCAATTCTGGTTCAATTTCATAATATTGCATCAATAATTTATTTTTGTTTGATGATGAGGGGCTTGCTTTTGTTTGTGTGATGCCTGATATTGCAGACATTTTTAAGATCTTGGGTTCATTTCTGTCTTTTTGCTCCCAGTATGTTCTGTGTGACATCCAGCAAACATTTATTCCTCATGGCATAGTTTTGATAAATGACTTGTGATCCCATGAAATATTGTGCTTAGGTTAATTTATGAAGACACCCACACAGTGTTGATAGTCATTCCCTTCATCCACCTTTTATTTGAAATCCTGGTTAAGAGCTATGCTCTGCCATTGTAAATTACACACTAGCCAACATGCCCGTGGTACCAACGATTTAATTCATAATGTGTTATTATGACACACTGACGAGATGTCAGGATGATTTTCCCCTCTTACTGGTAGTGACTGCCCTGAAATATGCATACATATTCTGTCGTTGCTTTCCAATTCCAAATTATTATCCGTCATGAATTTTATGCATCAAGGATTTAAATTGATTTTCTCTTATGTGGCTGATCAGAGTGGAGTATTTTTGTCAGAATAATTTAAAATCAATGAATATATGATTAGTAAACACCCTGCCAAATATTCGGTCTCTGTTTAAATCAGTTTATTTCTAAAGTACTCTATTTTTATTCATTTCTCTAAAAGAGGTCAGATTTAATATTGTCATATTTTGGTTTCAAATGTTCGCAGAATTTCAATACTATAAAAAAAGACCCATGGGTTCTACTCACAAACCATATCTTCAAGGATAATAAGCTGATAATACATCTTTTCTTTTTTGTCCCCTTAAGCAATTGACAAGTGATGCCTCCCACTTTAGACATTAGATTTCCCACCAGTTTTAAGTGTGCTTATTTAAAGCCTGTGTCATGGAAAAAAAGCATGAAGCTTTGCGTAATGAGAATCGGTGGCTGCAAAGGTTAATTAAATGCACTAAAGGGTTAATCACTCGTAATACAGTATGATTAAAATCACCGTAATTAGGTTTCGTATGAAGCTGATAAGAAAGAAGAAAAAAGGCAGCCGTCCTTTAAGATTATCAGCGATGCCACGCACTATCCCGAGCAGATTCACGTTCTCTACATCCAAGCGATGTGACAATAGGTGATCGGCTGTCCTGTTTGTTGAAGCTATCATAGTTTCCTCTCCTCTTAATATTATCTTCATGTTTCTTTAAAGCAAATCTTTTTTTCCAAAGTCTAAAGAAAAACACTTAAAAACAGCACTCCTCCATAGAGTGTGGTTGTTGCTTTCATCTGAGGGGGTAAAACAAGAGAACACTTGAGAATACTCTAGAAAATCAAGAGATTATTTCAAGTGTGGCTGTTAAAACAATAGCTGCATTTGTTCTGTCAAGGCCAGCAATTCATTCTCTCTTGAGCCTTAACCTAATACCAGAAGTCAAAAAGTGAAGATTAAAGCCAGGTTGTCATGTTTTATTTTTTGTTTATCAGAGTGACAGATGGTGCTTTATTGCCCTTACAGTGATCTCTCTTTGCCCAGCACCCTCCTACGCTCCTAAGGCAGCTGAACAAAACTAAGACAAAAAGCCCACCCATCGAATAACGATATGGAGGGCACATACGAGGAGATAATTATGGTTGAAGGTCACCAAAATGTTTTCAGGGACTTTACAGATGTAGCTGATAAAGACTAAAGCTTGTAAAAAGACTTCAGAGACCACAGATTTGTGTCACCATATGGCTTCATTATACAGTGAGAGCTGTATTTGCAAATAAAACCCCTCCTCCCTCCTACCCTCCCTTCTGAGTTTTCACACATCTCATCATTTTCTTTTAACCCCTACCCTGTGATATTAGAGGTCAATCTGCCTCCAGTGATGAGGAGCTCTTTAGAGAGTATGTGCTTTAGTAGAGGCAGATCAAACGGGTACCCCCCGCCTGAGGGATCTCAGACATCTGCATTATTGCAGGGAATAAAAAGATTAATACATTCTCTAGTTTGGCCCGTAATTGTGGGCCCACAGAGCATGTAGGGTCACCGGTTAACGAAAATCACCTATGGCTTAGTGTAAAGTAGGAGAAGCTGCTGTCAGTGTTTTTGTAGAATCGCGCGAGAATACGTCGCAGTTTTATTAACTACCCCTTAGACCATAATTGTTGCAGTTGTGCCTTATTCATACATCCAATGTATCATATTGTCTTTATACAAAGATAATTTAATGAATGCATTAGAAAACAAGGGCCATATGGAACAAATCTTTGCATACGTTCATTTATTTGTGTGGGTGAAGGTATGGGCCTCTCACACTAGCCACCCATGGTCTGATGACAAAACACTTGTGCTGACTCATAGCAGTGCATAGCCAAGGGTAGAAGCATGCTTTGAAAACGTTTGTTAAACAATCTAATGCTCTATTTTTTCAATTTTTATTTTATCACCATTGTTTTGTTTGTTTTGTTTTTATATTTATTGTGAGTCATTGCATCACTGTGCCTTGCTAATGTAAGCACTAAACGTTCAGGTTATTCCCAATTCAGATACTGGCAGATTTGTTGCTCTTAAGAACAGCAAAATGTCATATTCTGTACATATCAGAGGACCCACTGGCAAGGGTCCGAAAGTAAGAGTGGGCCTAAATTGATCCAAATGGCTTTTTGAGGGGAAAGGAAGAGTGCTGCACTAGTGTGGTGGGAGACAAAAAGACAAATTGGGAGTGATAATTGGATAAGATTGCATGCTCTGATAAGTACAGGAAAAATGCACAAGCTTGTGACACTTGTAGCATTCTTCAAGGATACCTGACAAGATAATGGTTTGATTGCCAGCCGTGCCTTGAAGAATGCTTTTTTTTTTCTATCTTCTACACTCTATTCTGAGATTTCTTATTCAGTGTTCAGGGTGTCCTCACACTGATAAGGCTACAGCTTAGGCTTCTCAGAGCTCGATGATATTGTAACTACAATCTCCCTATATCTGTCTGTCTCTCTATATTTCAGGAGACGTCACTGAAACCACCACACTATGGCACACTCTGTGGCACAGGTACAGCTCGCTCCCACAGGATTAAAATCAATCTCTAGCTTCCACTACCTAAAGCGAGAAAAAGAGAGAAAAGAGAGAGGGCAGAGGGAGGAAAGAAGGAATGCGAAAACTGAAGAGGTGAAACAAGTACTTTATGTCTCTACAGCCTCAAACCCCCACCTCTTCATACAATCAACAGAAAATATGAACTTGGAGAGGGGGGGAGGGGGGAGAGGAGGGTTTCTCATAAAAAGAGAGACGCTTCATGTTGCCTGCCTGAAACTTGACAAAGGTCCTCCTGTGAATCTGTTGGAAATTTGAAATGCTTTATTGAGTCCTATGCTATTACTTACCTGTGTCAGTGAGGACTAAACTGTATGCCCTGACCCTCCACGAGAAATGTCCCTCTGCAGCACCCACTTTGTAAAATAGGTGTCAAATACAGTCAGTAGTTCTGTAAAGTATGTTTATATGTATGTATGTATATCTATCACAGAGTTGATGGTGTTTATATTTATTGATTCCATTTCTTTGCCTTGTTTTCATAACTGCCTGGTGGCCATTTTATTTTCTTACTTTCTGATTTTTGTATTATTTGACGTTGCTCTACCTGGGCTTGCTCATGGAACTAATGATTTATAGTGTATTTATGCTGCAAAGTCGACAAACTGTAGACTTACATAGGTATTGAGCCCGCATCACAGTGGACCTTTCTGTCCCACTGTTGCCACTGATACAATTGTTGTTGAAGAGTGTGGCTAGCGCTACAGGAATATGCATGGCCCCACAAAACGATCACATTTGTAGTGCTATACCGTGCTACCGATCGCCATGCTGTTATTACAGCGGCAGGAATTGCAGGACAAGTTTAATACTTTCGGCTAAGCCACATTCACAAGGGACTAACTGCCGGGGATATAATCAAAAGCTGTTTATGTAGGGCAGATTTGAAGAGCACTAAGCCTGACCTTTTGTGTTTCGCTTTCAATTCAGAAGTAATTTAACCTGTAAGATCCGCGTTAAAATGACTCCAGATGAAAATAAAAAATAATAATCCTCTGGCAGTCTTTAAAATAAATTGTTGGGTTTAAACATAAATTACTTGACTATGTGCATGTATTTGCACTGACAAAAGAAATGTTCTGATGAGGAGAACATCAAACACCAAAATGAAAAGGTAATCCAGGCTTTGGTTTAAAAACCGCAATAAGTTCATATTTGACAGAAAATCCACTATGGTGCACTTACTACTACTTCTTAGGCGTTTTGTTCAGAGCATCCTTTTGCTTCTACCTTTTCTACACCTATAGAATTATTAGGTACAGTATGTCCTGCTAGAATAATCTCTACAGTATACAGCAGTAAATGGCTTGATGGGTTAGCAGCATTGTTGTTCAATAGTCCTGTTAATTGGTGAGCTAAAGACCGCTTTGATAAGTAAGGCATAAAAGGCACCTACAGTGCACATATAACCATAGAATTATAATCATTAAAATGGACATAGCCAGTGTACTCAGTTAGAAATGTACAGATGGACTGGACCAGAGGCTGTTTCTCTATATAGTTAAATGAAATCACTTCACGGACCAGAAGCCTTTTGGATTTAGCGCCAGTCTTAATATGTCATGCTACTACAGACTATGTCTATTTTAACGCTTTTAATTTTATGTGCAGTGCCTCTTTGTGAGGCAGGTTGTTATTATTGAAGGAGGTATATTCATGTAATTATGGTATCAAATGTATTCACTACTGCGTAGGGGCCACAGTATGAAGTAAACATAGCATCCTAGCACTGTGTAATGATTAGATTTGCCTGATCTTTGGGGGAAAGAAAAAAAATACTCATACATGGGGAGAGCTTTTTTCCTTGTAAGGGAGACAGAGAACCTCACTTTTATTCAATGTGAAGTACAATATGCACCTTACATGATCTTTGTAATTGACTTTGATTTGCCAGTGTGGAGAAAACTGTAAATGTTTTGTTTATGTATGTGTGCGCTTCTGAAATTTATTAAAGTCTTTTGCATTGTATTGCACATTTTGACGACTCTTTTTATTCATTGCCTTGAGCATCCAATATTAGTCTGCATCACTCAGTCAGTTGAGTTTTCTGCACACTATGCTTCATGAGAACAGTACAGCTAAAATAAGATAAAAACATGTTGTGGAATAATCATTTGTTTTTCTCATGTATAGATAACTAGAAGCATATAGTACATGTCAAACAGGCTTATGGCCTGTAAAGTATGTGTGGCGGTGTTTGGACACCATTAATTGGCTCATTTTAGCATTCAAAAAACTGCCCATGCCCTCTTTTCTTCTACATTCTGCAACAATATAGCATTTAACAGGGAGAATGAGACGAAGAAATGGTTTGGATATACATCGCTCATTAGGAACAGCTTACAGATAAAAGTTATGGAAATGTGGTGGGAGCACATCCTTTGAAGTACACAGACAGTACAGCAGTAGAAAAAGCTTTTTTTGGAACATCTTTTTTTTGTATTTCTCCTCCATGAGAGCTGATCATTATCATTTGATAATGATAACCCTACTATTATGATGTACAGTTATACACAGACACAGGGTTTAACACATCTGAAAGGAAGATTGATGCTAGAGGGTGCAATAACATTGTGTTATGCAGTGTTTATGCGGATTTGATCCAGAAATACAGACTTGAAAGGCATAAAACAAAGCCAGAGAAGAGACAACAGAAAAAGTTTAATTGCTTATCAAAGTTACTTCGTATTTTAAAACTGAGAAAGAGCTAATCAGTTCCCTCGGGAAATGTGTCCTTGGTGATTTGAGAAAATGGTGCGCTCTCAAGTAGAGCATTCTCTTATAGAGGGAGCATAAATGTCAGCCTTCTAATAATAGATAAATGTAAACCCGCTAAATGCCTCGTCCTTACTTAGAAAACACAGAGCTTTGGTAGATCTTAAGGTAGTTGTATCTCTTTGAGCTTGATCAATTATGATAAGATTTTTCATGTTATGCATAATCAGGTAATAATATGTTTTCAAATGAGCCGTAAAAGTAAAACACCAACAAAGCCACAGCACTAATGAGTATTAACATTTGTGCATGAAGAGAGAGTAGGCGATAAATGGATTTTCCTTCTTCTTTGGAGTGCAAAGTCAAAGGTGAAAAAGAAGGGATGATAGGAAAGAGAAACACATTAAGTGGAAGCAGGAGTTTCCTGTCGGTTTATAACCGAAAATGTCTTAGGACCATTTTGTTGTTGTTCCTCTGTTTCCACAGAACCGGCAGTTGTTACAAGTCTCAGCATGTGCTTGTGATTTGGTCAGCTCACATTAAGTGCATTTCCTGGAGATTTTTAGCTATCTATAAAACGACTTTTAAAGGTTGTCCCGTGGTTGTATTACATTATGTGACTGAGGGAAGTGATTCCAGATTTTCTTTGCTGACATATTGATTCATGATTTATGAGGAAGCAGTATTCAATTTCAGTATTCAACAGGCCAGGAAGCTAGTTATATGTAGTAAGTTTGATTACATGTAATGCAATAAAATGTCTGCTGATGGAGCAAAATATACACTGCACAGAGGAGCTTACACAGACACAAGCAGCAATTCATTGTGCTGTCGTATGGCGGGAAACCATATGGTCTTCATAAATTGTATTTTTTTTTCTTTCTTTAGTTTCTTTTATTTCACCATTCACAGTATTGCTTTGGGCTTCCTCAGTAAAGCATGTTGTGCAGTTTACTGTCGTATAAAACCTTCAGATGCTCTGCAGTTATCAAGCATTAATGTTTATTTCTATGAATAAAAACCTTTAAGCCTTTTAACCACATGTAAAGTTTGTCATTGTGAAAAGGAGCACACAAAGTTGGCCCGTTGACTTTTCCCAACCTTGAAAGTGCAATCAGTGCAATCAGTACCTCATCCCTGATATCCATGCTTCCCCTTTGATATATAACATAATACTAGAAGCTATTAGTTATTCATGTAGGTAGCATTGCAAAGTAGCTGTTGAGATGGCAAAACCCATTTTCTTCACATTACATTGATTTTACAAGCCACATTTTCTGCTGCAGACGGTATAGAATAACAATTCCAGATTCCAGATGATTTAAAAATAAATCTGCAGTTGCAGCTAGCTTTTATAAAAATCAGTGTGCAGTAAGTAATCTGAACACTTCTAGTGGTATTTAATTACGTTTCTTGAAAGTTGTAGGAAATCAGTGAAAAGAAGAATGTATGGATTTGTTCCTCCCTCTTTACACATTATGAATTAGAAGATGTTGGCAGCCAGCGATATCTTCTTGTAAATCCTAACACACCTGTTTAATTTTAGTAGGGACATCAGGTGCCCTCAACATGGATCTTGTATTTTGGCATTCTGTACTTCTACTTAAAACCATTTTTATGTTCTAATATTAATATTAACTTAACGAGAAATGTTTTAATGTGATGATGTAATGCTAAGGGTGTCTATAGTTGAGGTCAATTAGCCTAGCTGCAAGCATTTTCAGGGTAAGATGTGAAGTTGTCCTGAAGCGATACTGACTGTCTAAGCAGGGGCTATTTATGCATGTGCTGTGCAGTGGTGCAGGAAACAAGAAGATGCTGTCTTTCAGTTGCACTCCACTCAAGGCAACACTCCACACAATTGCTGCCAAATCTCTGCCAAACTGAATAATTCAATCATCCCCCATAGCTGCGGTGGTCTAGCTACCTTTGTGCGTGCAACAATCAAATCAGTGTGGAAGCCCGTCGAGTGGTTCTTTCTGAGACACTGAGTAGCTCTACAGCCCGGAGATTGTTTTCATTGAAAACAATTCTGTTGATTAAACGAGGTGTGACTGTGGAGCGAGGATCCGAGGAACATCGATTGCTTGTACAATTGTTTGTTCCTTGTTAAAAGTGTGATATAAAACAGTAGTTGTTGATAGTGTGCTAGGGGCATATGGTTTGCCAGTGTGCCTGCGAGACAGTTAGTCTGTCACTGTCCCCTCTTAAAACATCCCGTTTAGAAAAGTCCACCGTGATCGCTTGTGTAGGGTTAATAATCCCCTCATGATTTACAGACACACACAACGTGTAGAGATGTATTTGCTAGGACATGGCTTTGTCAGGGCTTGATTGTTTTGTTGAATATATGTTACTACAGTTGTTACAGTAGGGATAAGTGAGATTTACAAGCATTCTTTAGTAGACACCCCATTTCCCTCACCCCACCCCTCTTTGAAGTAATCACAAGGTTTCAACCTTAGTTCTCCTAATGCAGATTTAACACTAATCCCTTCTGCATTCAAAACCAAATACAGTAAAGAGAAGGCGAAATGCATTTATCATTGTAGCTGCCAGGTGCATCTGCAGTCTGTGGACATCTGCGACAAAGCTAAAGCCCAAAGAGGTTATTTGCATTGAAATGTGGCCCTGATTGTATCCTCTTTGAAGCGTATAGAGGAAACCCTGTCCTGCAATCTATCATGCTGTTGGGGCTAATAAATGCAGTTTTCAAACCTAGGTACATCCCACTTTGGGTCATTATTAAACAGTGATTCTGTCAATTTCGTGTAAAGAAGAGCCTCTTTTCGAAAGTGTAACAGAGTGCCAGACTAATTGAGTTACAACAGTCAAAAACAAATGCATTTGAACACTTTAGTGCTACACTAAATGTGTGGAAATTGGTGAACCGTATACTATTGATAACAAAAAACGACCATTCCTGAAAGTGATGTTTTAGCTTGAGAGAATTAACCATATTGTGGACATTATCATGACAGATTGGAGCAGTTGCATGTCACCATGCTAAAGGTAGCCAGACTGAAAGGCAAACACTTAAGACATTGTCCAAGGAGGGCCATGTCTTTGTCCTTCCTAATCCTGGTAATCCTCGTACGGAATTCTTGATTTGCTTTGGTAAAAGAGATTGGGACATGATAAGATGCTCTTCCGCCTCCTTAGAATAGCTGATAATCTGGTTTCAACAGAGGACTCAGGGGGTATTTAGCCTGCCTTAACATTTGCCCAAGCAGATGGCGCTGACGGGGGAAGGCGCAACCTTAGCGTCCAACCCCCTCTCTGCATGGTCAACTTCCAGAAAAAGAAAAAAAAAGAACAGTGGAATGATAATCAATGTTGTTTATTTTGCTGCTTGACTCTTTAAGTACTTTCAGCCAGATTATAGGCTTTTGTAGGGGATAATCGGGAGGCCGCAGACAATTGCCTTTTTCCATCCTGTCAGTATCCCACAATGAATGCGTAAAGAAGGCAGTTTAAAGTAGATGTCTACTCTTAATTCCTGATCAGTCCCATTGCAAACCCTGTTAAAACGAACTGGACAGTGTGCTAATAACTTCATTTCAAACGCCCCCTGTACTCTGAAACGGCAAGAAGGCATCCCAGGGTGTGATATCTCTATAAGTACTGGCGTTTGAAGCTCCGTGTTCCTCAATGTGATGACACTCACACTATGAATCCAGAGATCTACTCCAGGGTATCTACAACACTTCAGGACTGAGCACTGTGTGTGCTGACCTCTTCTGACTTCAGACAGAGGCAAGCCCCCTCCATACTATGTTGTACAGTAAAAAGAAAGACAGAAAGAAAGAAAGAACACTCGCATTTAATGCAGCTGCACGGCCGTAGGCTATCGTAAATCACAATAGATGTCAAGGCAACTCCTATTTGACTGCATTTCATTTCACTGTTACAACAAGATGCCGTATAATATCTGTGGCAAAACAATACCTCTGATCACATGCAGTGTGTAAGCATGACTGCATATAAGCTATTACTGTAAGTCGCTCATATTGGTTTACTAAGCCCACATCTCTAACCTTAGGCCTCCGGCAATCTTCTAAGCTTGGACTGGACACCTGCAACAAAGCATTTGTCTAATGAGATCAGCCCATTAACTAATTAGAGCTTCCCATGACATAAGTAGGATGACAGTGGAAATGTTTAAACGTATGGAAATAAAAGCATGTGGTGTTCTTCCTTCGCTCTGTGTCAGCGCGGTTGTGTTCTATAACAGGATCTGGTACATGGCTGTCAGGCTCAATCTGGGGCAGAAACACAAAGACTAGCAGAGGCCCCAAATGCTTCCCGCTCAAAAATGTAGACAGTGCAAGTTAATCCAAATGTACATAATAGCATGCTGATTTTCATTCTGCTCTCTCACTTCATCCAAGTGACAATCACAAGGGTTCAACGTGAATGCTTGAACATCCCTCAAATGTGAATATCTGATTACATTCAAAGCAGTTTGCATGAGAGCCACACACGTTTTGCGTTGTAATTGGAACTACATCTAGGGCTTGATATCTTTGTGTCATACTTGCTATGATTAATGCACTAATTACATTTTTCCCCTGTCATCAATGCTGTGCTATGTAAGTGCTTCTTTATAATAGAAACACACTGAATCTGCTTGAGATGTGTATGGAGGTTTACATTGAGCCATTAGCAGAGAATAATAGATGGGGAACCACCAACAGCTAATGCTACTCAGTGGTAACACACATTGCACAGCTTACTCTAATGGCTTGGATCTCTACCTGTGTATCAATGATAGGACGCTGTTAGCTCTTTGAGTGGGAACTACAGCATTAACCTGCACAACAGGAGCAAACATCTCTAAGATGTTATCACATTTTGACCTAATCACATTTCACTATCAGAAGCAGCTCTGCTATCTTCAATACCTTTGCTTTAATAGCATTTTTCTTTTATGGTATAGCAACGTAAAATATAGTTATAGTGTTGGGGATCATATTCCACTATGAAGTAAAAGGATAGTCAGAGTTTTAAACATGAAAGCAGAACAGAATCAGGGATATGTTGAAGAGTATTCTTAAATAATGTGTGATATTCACTGATGGTCATAAAGAATTTATGTGCATGCAGTCTTCAAAAAGAAGCAACCACTGATTCCGAAGATCAGTCAGTCAGATTATTACATGTCATTTTCTTTTTTTTTGTTGGAGAGGTCTTTGTTGCTTGACTGGCCAGACAGCCATTACGGAGTGCAATGGCTTCACGTCATGCTGCGCCATGAATTTTAGAGGAAATTGGTGCTCCTCATACACCCCTTGAGATGCTTCTTTTTTAACAACCCTTTGCAGTTATGTCTTGGTTAAAACTTTATTTTTAAAGAACTGACTTCACTTACAGTTTCTTTTGGCATGGTATTTCTGTTTTTCTATCTTTTTGAAGGGAAAACTCATGATAAAAGAACCTGACCACTTTCAAAATCATGTGTTGAAGGTCTTCTTCTTTTACAATAAATATTTTTTTTGTCAACCCAACGTGATTCGAATAGTTGGATCAGAACAACTTAATCCCATCTTCCAATAATAAGGCTATTGTTATTTTTTCTTTACGCTACTTCTTTCTATTTTTAAGAGTCTCTGTAAACAGTTCATACTTCGCAATTCCCACTATGTTCTCTCCAAATCCGTTTTTCTCTGCTTGTGTTTACCTGTGAATGGGGTTATATTCTCTGTTTCCATCAAAATAAAAAGACCCCGGTATCCTGGAGAATTGCACATGTATTACAGATACATTCACTACATATATTACCGATGCTCCACACATATATACAGGCACTGCTTGTGATGGAGCACACGTGTTCAAGCCCAGAGGTAATGGACAACACTTCAGTGAATTGTGTCGACCTTATTGTATTGTCTGGATGATTGTGTTATGCTCCCCACAGATAATGACTGTGCCCTACTTTGACTTTGAGGCAGTGACCTGAAATAAGGCACACAAGTGAAATCCGAGCCTGGATGAACCTGGAAGTGATTAAGGTCACAAAGACACACAACATTTATTTGACCCCCCCGCTGACTCACATCGACCAATGTCTGCAAATCCTTTGGGAGTCTTTTGTGGGATTTCTCCTTAATGCAAACGTTGGCCATTGATAAAATGTTTGGGAAGAGTGTCAGGGTGATTAAATACACCTGCAAGAACAGACACTGATTATTTAGTATCCTATTGTCCTGAGAGGTGCAAAAAACATGTTGTTCCCTCCTGACATGACATAAAGTCTATAGATTTCTGGTAACAAATCAAAGTTCAACTCGACAAGTAGACAAATGTATTTCTTTATAGACATTTTCTTAATACAACCAGTTTGCATATGTGATCAACAAGACTCATTAGTTTACACTTCAATTGGCCTTCTTTTCAACTGTTCAACAATAGGATATACAGTTCAATTGACGAATTGTGCACAGCTTGCTGCGACTCATGTGTCCAATATTGCTGTGTTCTCGCTATGGGTGCTGACTGCACAGAGGGAGAGTCGCTGAGGTCACAAATAGTTTAATGGCAACTATCAGTGGAAGTGCACAGTAACGCAGAGCAATATCACTCAGCCAATGCAATACGATGAATACATAATTATTTATAGTTTCTGGGGGATTATGTAAATACATCTAAGTACTTAAAGTGGACCTATCATGCTATTTTTTAGGCAATAGCATAGGTCTCAGATATATACAAATATATAAAAAACATGTTTATGAAGTGTTTTGCTCAAAATACCAAACAGATCACCCATTATAGCCATACCTCATATCCCCCTATTTCACTTCCTGTTTCAAAAGTGCTGATTTTGGGTATAAAGGTTTAAAAAAAAAAAAGAATTGATAAAAAAAGGAGGGGGCTGAGCTCATGCGGGAGATTCTACTGGCAGATTCTGCCGTGATGAAAACGCCATATCATGGATTATCAAGGATTATTTCTGAAACAGTATGGAGCTCAAAGGCTTTCTCTCTTGCCGGTTATACCACAAGGTGAGTTCCTTTTTATTTCCTGCTTCTTCACACACATGCTCTCTCCAGTATAGGTTAGCTCTGAGTGTTAACAATGCTAATGTAAACATGCACCGACCATATTACGTCCAAAACAGTCGGGCATTGTTTCTGATAAGGCCGTGGGTGTAAAGCCAGCCTACATTTCCGATATTACGTCATATCAGACGCAAATCTGGATCAGCTCTGTAGTAGCCCCGTTTTTAGAGATTTGGGTAAGGAGGAAAAAAGAGAGGGTTTCATTTTCTGACGCTGCGTGAGTTCCCCGACACACCGGGGACACATATTTATGTATAAAAGATATAAAAAAGTGCATTTTGCCTGATAGGTCCCCTTTAAGTATGCATCACATGCAAGCAACATATAACATCAAGCGAATGGAGCTGAATGCATCAGAAAATATGATACAACACTGAATCCTGGATTAATCTCAAATTAAACTCCATTCGGCTCCATGATACATTATTTAACATGGGACTGAAAAGTCTGTGTTTCCTAGTCCAGGTCTCATTGACATGATATATATATGCCTCGTTGCTTTGGGGGAAACATGGATAACATGGCATCATGTCTGTCTCTTGAGGGTGGGATAGATTGAGTGGATCTCCGGCTTGTTTTTGTGACTTGATATTCTGCTGGGGATCAGTACACAACTCCTCGCCAAAGCCATGACGCCCAGATAAAAAATCCTCTTCCTCTAGTGTGCATGTAAATCAGAGAGGAGGGGATATAATGAAATAATGAAATGTGGCTGCTTTTTTCAAGAGGGACCATTGGGAACCACTATTTTTAGACACAACAAAGAGATTGCCAGGGGTGTCCAGTCTCTCTGGTTAAGTTATGTAGTTTTATCCACTTGTACAAGCGCTTGTCTCAGGGCTTAGACACATGCTGGGAAGAAATGGAGGATGTTGTGTCCCCGCAGACAGTGTCAATCTAGCCTCTGTGGGATTCACTGGATGTATGTGTCCATGGATGATAGTTATTTCCACAATGATAAATGGTAGAAATCATCAATTTGATCAAGTTGTTTTAGTTATGTCCAGATCGTATCCATTAGCAACAAGCATGATGATAACCCTGAAAGATGACCCTTCCTGCCAGCGGGAAATACTTTGTCACTCAGTCAAATGTGGCAGATGAATAATCAGCATGATCCTGGGGTATTTGTCATCTGGTCTTCCAGGTTTACTGCTGATGATCCAGGTCAGAGTTGTCCACACCAGAAGTTAAAGACAGATTCTTAAGAGGGATCACAAGACAGAAAACTCACCTCTTAAACTTCTAGATGTCATAGTTTAAACATTAATCGTATTTTCACATTACCTCTAACCCTAACTCCCACCAAATCTTATCCCTTTTTTTGTTCGTGATGCTCCTCTAAATCTTGCCAAGGTTGCGGCTGTCTGTAACACAGGACATGCAAGGGTGTCCCTTCTTTTGTCACTAAGGACTGACGACCATCGATTTATTCTTCTGGAACTGTTTAAGAGATGCATTCCCATAATTTATTGTAACACCATTATCTTTCATATTCTGGAATTCAACATTCAACCTTGAAAAATGTGAATGTGCAGATGCAGCGAGACTGGATCTTTGCAATGTCAGATATGTACTGGCATTCTTGGCAAAGAGGAGGGGGCAGTAATGCTGCCATGCTTGTCTTTCAGAGATAACACCTTGGAGGTCATTTGAATGACTTTGTATAATGTGGGGTCATATGGCCGCCTTAAACGCACTAGGCAACGGACTTCCTGGCATGTGAGATATTTCCTCTCTAGCAGGTTTTTTTTATGTGACTGCGGCTGGTTGCTGATGTATGTACGATCACTCCATAGACTATTTCCGGAGTGCAGAGCCACACATATGGGCCCGGGTGATAACAGAAAGGCCAACCTGTACACATCAACTTGGTTAAGTGTGAAAGTTATAGCAATGTCTGTTCTCCGTCTATAGGATTTCTCATAAAAAATACTTTATGTCAGAAATGGAAACCCATAAATGTATCCTTAACATTCAGGATTAGAATGCTTCCAAAACTAGCTGTCCTTGACTGCTTTAAAAGGAAACATTAAAGGCAGTGCTTGTCAAGACACACATTCCCAGCAAAGTGAAAACTCCTGCCTCTTATCTGTTTGATTTTGCACTTAGGGAATTTTTTCTTCATCTTTTTTCTTCAAACATCAAGTACCAAAGTCATTTACATGTGCTAGGGGCAACCAGAGTTAAAACACAGACACACAACTTGCTGCTGTCTAGAGGCAGTCTATGAGGAAAATAAGGAAGGTATAAGGAATGGGTAAAATAAGGAAAGATGAGAAGGGTAAAATGGAAGGTAAAATGGAAGGAAAAATAAAAGGTACAGAATGATGAGGGAAATGAGGACAGTAGGGGGTGAGACCAGTGAAACGTAGAGGGTAATTCAATTTGACTAAAACTCTCCGTCGCTTTATAAAACTGCATGGGGGATTGGCTTAACCACAAAAATTGATTAAAATTCATGAATTATTGAAGACTTAGCTGCCAGTCGAAAGTGGATAACATGATCCAATGTTAAAGCAGGACATATATTTATATATATATTTTTCTAATTACAAATAAATTAAGCCAATAGTTTACCTTAAATTAAAAGCAGGAGAGTTCCCACAGAGATATCTGATCCCATGTGTAACTCATTTAAGACTGATTTGGGCTCCTATTGAGCTGGAAGGCATACTGCAATTAGCGAAGCAAAGCATCTCAACTGCAAAGCACTGTCTAACTCTTGCTGGCTCCCTGCCTTTTTTCCTAACTTGGAAACACAGCTGACGATTCTGTACTTGAAAAACCAGATCTTCAAGGTACAATTAGGTAATACAAAAATAAAACTTCTGGCATGCTCAGGCCTCCAGACTCCATTTTGTATTGTTATACAGATTCATCAATTTCTACTCGGTGGTATCTGGCACCGGGAAATGCACAGTCCATTGTTTCTAATTCTTCCTAAACCAGCTGAATCAAAGAAAAATCCAGTGCTTGACTTACATCCATCCACAATGTAAATAACTAATTTATCAGTTGTGCTTAAAGAGGCATACAATGGACAGAACAGAGAACATTGTGTAGCTGGGATAATCCCTTAGAAGATTTATCCTGACGTTGCCTTGAGGGGAATGGTGGGAGCAAGAAGCAGATCCCATTCCCTCCCTTTCTAACTCTCTATCTCTCTTTCTTTGAATACATAGTCGCTATCACATCTCCTGATCATCCCTGTTTAGTTATATTGCATTGTATTATTTGATATTCCAACTAATCCGTCAAGTGAAGAGATTTAGCCTAAGATTACAGTGATTCAATGAACTTTTGATGATACACTACTCAAGTATGAAGCCCTAAGGCGTGTTCTTGATGCATGTTACTTGCATTTGTATGTGTGTGTATGTTAAGTAAGGTGGCTGTCTTCATCTCTCATGTGGGCGATTTTGACTGTTACAAAATAGCGAGAGCATGGCCATCGATGGATGGTGTGATAGCTTCCCTTAAGCTACGTGAGCTCCAGTAAGCGCTTTGCATTTAAAACAAACATGAAGGACAAGACGTGAACGACGAGAGCTTGAGTTTTCTTAATGTTGTTTTAAGTAATTTTATTTAACAGAATAATCAGTCTCTTTTTAGATGGAACTTTGATCGCAGGTTTATTATATATTTTATATATAGGCCTGAGTTAAAAAGCAGCCACCTGGAGATGAGTGAACTATTATTTCTGTGGTCTGGGTAGCGACCCCGGTGACTTAATTTTCGGCAGAACTCCAGCAAGCAAGCCACAGAAGGGTAATTGCAAGTTAGGACGAACAAGCCCACATTACAAATGTACCATCCGTGTTTTAACCCAAGGTGAGTTGCGCTGCATGGCAACAAAGCAAACAAGCCAGAATACATTTGGATAACATCTGTTTTCTGTTACTGTTCATAATTCTATCAGTAGGCGCATTCTGTATGTGCAATTACTCAAACCAATCACATGCAAAAGCTTTTTTCAATCTGGCTCCTTGAGTGCTGTCACTAGTTATTACAGTGCATGCTATTTAGCAAAAGTGCATTTGCAGTTTCAAGAGCATCCCAAGATATTAGTGGCATCTAATTGCATTACCTGGAGGAGACTGATGGCGCCAGTTAAAACGGCTGGCCCCAGTTCAGGCTGTGTTGAAGGCAAGTGCTTCTTTACAGGTTATACGTCATGTGTCTGACTGGAATCTTCTGTCGACTAAGTGATATTCTGACAGCTTTAAGCCTCCAGTCGCCTCACCAAATACCCCTATTCCCTCTGCAATCGTACATATTACCATTAATCCACTTTCACCCATGTGAAACCAAAACAATGACAGAATGTTAATGGCAGCTATGCAGCCACATTTTGATTGCATAAGTCAAGATTTGCACTCATTAACTGTTTTTGAATTGATTCATGCATTCATGCTTGTTTACCTAGCAATAGTTTAAAGTGTCCCAGCAGTGCAATCCATATTAATGCAGACCAGCTGTGAGGCTCACTGCAGCACTTGTCCATTAAAGCCTTGAAAAAGCCAGATTTCATTTTTTCATCTTTCATCATTCATTCATTTTAAACGACCAACGATCAAATCTGTACATCTCTTTACCGTTTTGTTACACTGCTAATCTCATCTGAATAATAGACAGATATCTCCATACGGCTCTGCTTTGCCAAGGTCACAGTACAGTTTCCATCGAAATAGAAAAGAGTTCTCTCATGGGCAGCTCAACATCATTTCCCGAAAGCCACAGGCAAATCTTGATGACTGAGAATACAATAAGGTGAAAACTGCCAAGTGACCCTCACAGGATATGTCTCTAGCACCTTCTGTCTTCCACTTCTAGATTTAGTAGGGACCGGAGGGTATTTTACCTCACAGTCCTCACATAGTCCATTGGGACCCTCATCTTGGGAATAGCATGCCAGTTTTATTGAGCAGGGAGTGGCAGTGGAGAGAGACGAGGGCCCTCAGAGACGCCTGGATGTTTTCCATATTAAACTGCAGAGAGAGGATTTTAAGATCTCACTGGTGCCATGACTTCCATTTTCGATATCAAAATGCCAAAGTAGCATAATCATGGAGACTGTGACATATCTATCTCTGTTGTTGGTGAGAGATGTTATCCTACGTTAATGATCCCAGTCCTTCTCATCTTCTCCTATTACTTCTTCCCCACCTACACATTCCTCTCTTTCTCCCCCATTTCTCCCTTCTCCCCTCCCTTGCGCCAGTACCCTTCTTACTGAATCGCAAACCTCTAACTCCTCCTTTTTTGCCTCACTTCAGAGTAAAATGTCTACGGGCATTTATAGTCACATTAATATGAGCAAAGGATGTGGGGTAATAAATCCCTTTCTTTCTCCCAATGAGCCATGAGAAGAGGTGATAAAAACAACTTTTCTGTTGTTGTGCGCTTTTGCCTCGTGGAGTGAGAAAAAAAGCTGTGTTTGAAGTTCAGATTAGTCTTCAGGGAGTCCCACCTATTGGGACTGTTAACCTTTAGCCATTCAGCTATAAAGCAAGTGAGTTCCATTAAAATACATAATGCATGAAGTGCCGAGATTGCATGCCATTGATCAGCACTTGAATAAATTGAGTTGAAATCCTATTAACATAACCAGTTACACATAGAGTGAGATGAATAAAGTGCAGTATAACACCTGCAGAAATTAGCCACCATCAGTCACAGTTTTGTGATGGTTGAAGTGGTAAGGCTAACTGAAGGCAATTTAGAAATTAACAGTAATGAACTATAATTCTAGCTATGTATGCGACGAGTTGCTGCTTTCTTTGTCATCTCTTAACTGGCATTTTAGCTGCGGCTAGTTTTACCACTAAACATACGACTGGGGATCTAAAATTATTTCAAATATAGTACATTTGTTAATCAATCATCCTCAAACCCTTGTTGGGACCATTTATTTGATTTAATACAGAACTCATATCAGTTCAAATGTGTCACAATAGCAAAAGTATCATTTCTACTAAGAATATTGTTTTTATTGTTGTTCATCGGTTCTTGTTGATCCCATTGGCTAATTTTTAAAAGTTGCCATGAAAGACACATAAGAGCGGCTTAGCCTGATGGAATGTAGCATCTGAGGCGGCATCTTGACCTGTGGTGCCTGTCTGCTTCAGTGCATTTGAGAGTCTGTGGAAAGAAAAATGACCCCTCCCCCCAAAACCACACTCCACTCTTCATCGTGAAGCATGTGCTTACCCCTTTTAAAGCGGTTGAACGCTAACATGTCATCGTGACAAGTAGCCCCCATCTCCTTAAATGCATGCATGCCACTTAAATGACTTTTTGTGGAACAAACATGCCATGGCATTTTATAAAAAATGTGTTTCTGTTGCTACTCCCCCTCCTTCTTATATCAGGAATAATTAGGTCAATTAATTCAGGTAGATACCCAGTACAACATATGTGTTTTCAGATTAGGTGCAGGGGAGGCTCTGTCACCCGACCTCGTGCAGACTGGGAGATGACCCAAATTAAATCATGTTTCCTCCCCACCCACTGCTCCCCCTTCCTCCTCAGAACCCCCTCGCCACCGCCCCCAAACCAACATACCCCACCCCCCTTCGGCTGCCGTGCCAGCCTCCCCACAACAATGCCAGAGAACGTCTTCCAATAGCAGCTCCTTAATGAAATAGTAATTGTGACTGTGACTCGCATGCATCAGTTGCTCTCCTGTCCTGTTCTGTTTCATTGCACACTACACAGAGAAGTGTACTGAGTTCCCGCTTTGTAATTTCATTAATGCTCAGTTTCGCACCTCAGTGTATAGTTTGTTTTCATTACAGCTTTATATTAGCTGTAAATCTTTACCGAGCCTTGTGCATTATTGTTCAAGGTCTTAATGTCTTAAGAAATGTCGCACCGAGTATACCGCATCTGCTGGAGAATCCTATTTGCTAGAGTTACACCCAATGAGTGAGATGCATGAAGTGCGCTGAATATTCCCTTAAGGAGATGCGTAATGGGATTTTTGTGTGGTGGTAGTAACAGCTGTTCAGAGAGACATAAGAGTGTGAAATATTTAAGATCAATATATCATTTATTTCACTCTGAGTCTATAATGGGCCCGCAATTGTATGCTCCATTACTGGACACAAGGGCCTAGACTGCTGACCAATCCCATCTAATGAAAACAAATGTACTGGCATGCCGAAGAAAATAAATTCACTACACAACAGTTCACGTTCCAGTGTCATTTGGTATGCGAACTGTGGGCCTGGTTAATGCAGAACGGCAGGCCTAACAACTCAAGTGTGTCATTATGTGTGGGCAGGGAGAGGAAAAAGCCAAAAAGTGTCCTGACTCCTGCTGAAACTGGAATCCAGAGTGCAGTTATACGTTTTATAGAAATGTTACTGTAATGCCGAACAACATGTAGAACAATGATCAAGAACATATATATTTATCCTTTTTATTTGAATTGCAGATTTTGATACCGAATTAGAAATGATGGATGGTGTTGCGATGTTTCAATGCACGTCTCTCATAGCTCTTTCATCAAAAGCACAAATGAGATCAGGACTATTACTTCCAAAGTGCCCATGCTGATCTAACATCAGTTTTACCTTTAGATCACGCTGGAAATGGAAGAAAAACAAGGACATATTTAGTGATCCCAGATCAGCACACCTCCTTTGAGAGGAGTTTGATGAGCACAGCTCCCGATTAGATTAGAGGCTTCGCACTGATGAATGTAATCCATCATCTGGTAAGCAACGGAAATATATGACAATTTACTTTCAGTTATTCATAAACCCTTAGCTTTTATTTTTCTGAGTTGCATAACTACAAACAGAATAAATGAGTACAAGTGAAGGCTCGTGGGGCGACATGTTTCATAAAACGTAGGGGATTTTGATTTGTGACCATGACAGACATTGAGAATACTGCTTTCTACGTTGAAAGGGTTTATTTATTTATAATTTGTTTCATTCTTGCGTTTCGTTTCTTTGTTTCACCTTTTGCCTCACCACTGCAGGCAAAACAAAATGTGTGGCGGTTCCATTTCATCAACTAAACTCTGAGATAAAACATGTAAAAAACTGGATGTTTTGTGAATTCTTCACCACTTTATTCGTTTGCGAGACGACATCTTCTTTGAACTTGATTTTCCCCCCATGGTGCAACAACTGTGTAGCCCATGAAGTGCGTAAGCGTATTTGGCACCGAGGGAATGAGCTGATCATCTTCTCAACACAAATCTTTTGTTTTTGTTATTCATGTCATATTTCTGTCAGGTGTGGCAGCTTATCAAGCTGAAATAATGAGGCCATGTTCCATGATTAGTGACAAAACTCTTTAGATATTTATTTGATTATAAACAGTTGCTTTGTCAAATCATTTATTCTTGCAATTATTCCAACGAAGATCCTACCACCATTTATTTGTATCGTTTACATTCAGACTCAATTGTAGAATTTTTGAACCAGAAAATAACGTACTAACAGGGGCTCAAATCAAATTAAACGTAACAAATGTCTGCATATGGTGAAAATTAAAACCATAAATTCAGGGAACGAGTTTAAAAGTGGGCATATTAATCCAATTGTAACTGTTGGGTAACATGATAGAGGGTTGTGGGTGGGGAGTCTTAGCTGCTAAGGAGTTTAATATTTATGCTTTTTGGTTTTATAATTCCTAATACCCATTAAGTGACAGGAAATAATGTAATTTGCAGGAAGAATACCAAAATAAGTATTCCAATATTGAGTCTTACATTTCCCCTGTAGTGTGATTATGGTGTAAATATTATAATTAGACCAATATTATACATATTATAACTAGTCACACTGAGTTTCATGGTTTATGTCATGCTGTTAAGAATTAGACACCACTGATAAATGTTGGTAAGTGTTGTCTGAAACATATCACACACAGTGTGATCAGAAAAAGCCGAGCCTCACATCCATTCAAGCGCTTCAAAAAATAAAGTGCAGGTTTTGGATGAACTCCTTGTATGCTTCCTGCACAGACAACAGCTTGACAGTTGGTTTCAAAGAACATCTCAGCACCTGAAGGGAGGAGTGTAAGGATGGAGAGAATAACAAAAGTAGTTCAGTCATGCACATCACATCGTTCTTGTTTTTATTAATCCCTACTGTACATCTCTTCAGCACTTAAAACAGACTTTAGCTAGCACCCTCTAACTCACATCAAAGTCAACACTTGTTTGTTGTTTCATCTTTAGAAATAGACATTTGCCCAAACAACTCACAGTAACATGTCTTGTTATGCAAATAGGCAGGCAGGAGTTCACGTTCTTCTCAGTGTAGGGTAGTGCTGGTTTCACATCAGGTTACAGTTTGAGGAAAAGTGATGAACTGAGTGAATGAGATTATCACTTCCTTTAGGTGATTTCAATAGCTCCAGCTGATCTAAGAACAGATACTGTATAAGGATCTCAAGTAGTTCACTTTCTGTCAGTTAAAACTGCTGAAATCTGACTATACCCAGGCTCCAATACAACCAATTTTAAACAACGAAAGTGTGATTTCATCTGAATGATATTGAACAAGGCGTTTCTAATCCAATCACATTTGTTCAGATACTCTGCGTGTTTTGTTTTGGGCACTGTCTAAACCATTTACCTTCATTTTACTCGATATTGCAGGGATGAACTGTTGATGTAACTAAAACTATGTGTCGCCTCCTGTTTCAATATTAGCTGATTTGAATCACATTCCTCCTCTTTGGTGCACGTGCCACATTAAAACTTAATTAACTCTCCATCCACCACATAAAGGTGAATGGAGAGTTATGTGAGTCGAATGTGCATAGTGCAAAGTAGGAAGAGCTTTGCAGAGCAGGGTGGGCTAAAATCAGACTAATTTAAATAATTGACTTTATATATATGCTGTGTTGAATAAATAATTAAATAAATAACACCTCCGGATCATAGCTTGGGTTTCTCATTAGGAGGCAAGCTGTGCAACTTCGTGCTCAAGAATGACAGTCAAGTGAAGCAATTGCAATAATTACAGCAGCAAGGGAAGAGTGCGTGCGCTTTGGGAGAGGTGGGGGCTTAACGGAAGGCAATGAGGAGGGAGGCGCAGACTGTCTACAGGTGCCTCTGATTAAGGGTAATCTGGGCAGCCCTCCCCTTTCTTATCTCTGCAATGAGCCCTGCTGCCTCTGGGTGCCTGGAGCACCGTGGCTGCTCGGCGTAATGAGCTCCACAGCCATACAGTGGATGGCCCGCAGGACAGTCCCTGCAGTGCCATAATGAGCACTCCAGTGTACCAATTCCTGCTCCCCACAAAGGGGGCCCCCAAGCCTGCCTCCCCTAAGACATGGGTGGGCACGACTTGTTCGCCAAACCTCCCGTCACAACCTACCACTTCAACTCCCATTCTGAGGTAACGGCATCCCCTCTGGTTCGGTGTGATGTTCCCACATGTGTGGTAGGAGGGATGGCCTGGAGCCCATGCTTGGCATCAATCACTCGACATCGAGAGTGAAGCGAAAGGCAGAGGCTGCGATAGGGATTGAGTTGCAGCAAAGATAGAGGGGAGGCACGGGACTTTAGGATGGAGTGCCAGGTGAAGAGTGAGGACAGCTGAAGTATAGCCGGGGATAGAAAAGGTAAATGATGGTAGAGAAATGGAGAGGGTGATGTAACTGACAGATGGAGTGTGAGAGAAGCAACGGAAGATAAACTGTATGAGAGGGAGAGGTGGAGTGAGAGAGGAGTATATGGGTATAATGAGGTCTATAGAGGAGGGTGGGTAATGAGGGGAGGGAGAGAGTCATAGTCCAAGGTGAGAAAAGGTAGAGAGAGAGAGAGAGAGAGAGAGAGAGGCTCTTCTGCCAAACAGCGGTCCCTCTGTTAGTTCTGGGTTGGATCTGTGTGTTTAAGAAACTGCACTGTTGTGCTTTTGCTCTCTTAAACAACCAGGAGGTGGGTGAGAGGATCGACGGGGCTGACCACAGAGCAGGGCTTTGAAGCTGCCTCACGCTGAGAGAAACTGTATTGGATTTAGAGAGACTGCCTTTCAAAAAGAAAGAAAGGAGAGAAACAGATCAAATATAAAAATATATCAGAAATAAAGACAGAAAATCAAAGAGAAATATATGCATCATTTATGTATCCTTACAACATATAACATTAAGTTATCTTGACATCCCTCATACATGTGCTTTTTCTCATCTGTATTTATTTCAAAGGTTAGCATAACAATTACAATTTCTCACATAACATTTATCGCCTGTATACAGACAGCAAGATGGCAATCATGAACACGGGTAGCATTCATTCGGATATTCACAATCATTACTTGTGGTCACGAACGATTTTCCCGGTTAAAAACATCAAGCGGCATGTCTTCAGTCACATGTTTACCAGCGTTTTGCATTCATGAATGCATTTCACTGTGCGAACGCCTGCGCATGTTTGTGTTCTTAGACTTTTGTGAAGTCCACGAGAAAAAAGGCCCTGATAATCTTTCATCTGTGCTGAATATTTCTACCGTAGCATTGCAGCAGCTGTTGCAGCCACATTTGTTCCCTTTTTCTCTTTTAGAGGTGTAGTAAACTTGATATTCCACAAACTAAAATATTTTTGCTTGTTCAATGGCAGGTATTCAGATCACAACTTCAACTACTGGCAACTGAAAACAATACATGTTTTCTTTCTGCAGTAATACAGCCAGGGATGGAGTAAGAGTGCAATATTATATACCAATACAGTAAAAATGAGAAAGTTTTGCACCACAATAGCTACATCTGTATCGGAAAGGATTAGCATGGTTGGTAGGATTGTGCAGTGTGTCTTATTTTAATTGCTGTGTATTTAAAGTAACTTCCCATTGCTCTTCTTCTTGAATAGAACCTCTGCGGGGTCTTTTCAGAAAATGGTTCCATCTGGGAATAAGGATTACATTATTATTATTATTATCTTGTGAGGGATTAAGGATTTGTCTCAACCAGTGAGTGTTGCCCTGCAAAATACAAGTAAATCACAACACAGTCTGACAAAGTATATTGTTCAGATCCTAAAATATATATATAAAAAACAATAAATCTTGAAAAAGGAGAGGTTTTACATCCTCTGAACAAGGGCAATGTGCTGTGTTGACATGTTTTGACATGTATTGACGGCATGTCATAGAATTGAGGTTTGGAAGAAGACTGATGTTTGCCAGCAGAGTTCAGCTACAGTTCCAGTAACATTTGTCTCAATAAGATGTTGCAATCATAAAAGTGCATTCCATCTCCGATTTTATAAACTTGTGTCACATGTGAGATAGACAACAGATGAATAAATTCCAGAAATTGCAAGCTGGTTACAAACAAGCTTTTTCTGACTCCATAGCACCTATTTCCCTCGATACATCGGCAACTATACACTTGCATTTGCATGTCAAAAAAGAGCTAACCAAGCATGTGCATTGTATTTCACAGAAAATGAAAATATTTTGAAATGTTAACTGATGGTATGTTAAGTATAAAGAACACTTATCAGCTTCTGTGTTTCATATTGAGGGCATAACATTGGTATTATGACTTGTTTTCACATCAGTCTGGGCTTCAGTGCAAGATACAGAGAGGACACCACAACAAAGCACTGCCCACGGCCACAATTGACCTTTGGGGTTCTGATCCCTTAATGTGTTTCTCTGTGTTGGTGCTGATAAAGCCTTCATTCGCCTCTGTCCAAATCTATAAAGCTTTTTCCAAAGATGCTGGTAATGTGGATTGAGAGACACACATATCCGCCCCATTCCATGGTCGTAACCTCTGCCTCTGCCACCGATAGCTCTAATAGGTGTTTAGAAGGCCTTGTATGTGCCTCTCTTTGATAGCTGGATGATGGTTCGGCTTGTCATTCAGAGAAAAATCGTTTGTGTTGAGGGGGTGGGGCAAAAGCCGGGTTACAATTTTAAGAGAGGTCCGTTGAACACCTCAGATACATTTGTAACAACATAGATTTGCATACTTCATGTATGTCCTCCTAAAACACAAAACAAAGTATTGCTATTTCATCTGTGTTGAACGGCCCAGTTATTATGTTAGAAACACATGTGGGGATTGACAGGGCCGCCTGAAGGGCCACATGTTACAGATTGATTTCTGTACCACTCTAGTTATTGACCATGTCTTTAAGACAGTATTTCATTCTAAATGACTGCAATTTGAATTTACTTCTCTGTCTACATTCCCCATACCCCAGTCGTGATTTGTAAGACACTTACTTAAGTAGAACATGCTTATGTCGAAAACATTCCTTGTTAATCAGAGTCCCTTTGTCTAACTATCCTGAAGAAGAAGCCACCATTTTACCTCTATCAATAAAACTACTAAAAAACAGGGCGCAAGTGCCTAAAGGATGAATCCAGTGGCTATATGCTCATTCAATATGAGATTGTAAAATGTATTTGCCATGTTCATTCATTTTTCACATCTTTTTGACGGTTCTTGTATATAATGTATTTAATTGTGATGATGTCATTATCTTTTTCATATATTTTTCAGAGCAAAAGCTAGCTAGTTGGATTGCTCTAAGCGATATAATACAAGATAGGAATGATCGCTTATAAATAGAATCAATATAACCTACATTTCTTGTTTTAAGTATTCCTTAATTACATTAGTTTACTAAGGAAGAGCCCTGGGATCATAACATTATTTACTGTCTTACCCCCTACATTCTGCATTGGGCTTTCAGCAGCCAACTACTACTTGGCCAGAAGAACTCTCCGCTGAGGTTTACGAAACCAATGAGATTATTTCTGCTTGCATAGCAGCTCTGTCTCTGTAAAATGTTTGAATAGCTTAAACCCCAATCTGCCCACATGTCCTGGTTCATGTGTGGCCGTAACTCCCCAGACTGGGGGTTTGGTCGAGGCGTTTCTGCCTGCTGGTCGTGTGGAACACATGCCTGGCACAACCGGTGCCATGAGGGGAATGGCACACAGCTGGTTTGATTGGGGCTCTGGCCTTAATCGCCCATGTCTCTGCCATCAGTGCTCAAGGAGCAGTCACACACATGTTAACTGTGCTCATACAAGGGAAACTGATTGGAGCCTTCCAGATTCATTCCCAATCAAATACTGAATCTCGCTCAGACAGATAAAATGCTGGTGTTGCATTGTGAGATGGGTATCAATGTCTAACGAGAAAGCTCGGGCTACGCATTCAACAAGCTACTTCAAGTCTCAATTCTCATGCAGCAGTCTATTTTCAGAGAGCCAACTGTTAGGAGCAGAATTGTGGATGCTAGTCTATGCGCTATAGATAAATATGTCTTCTTCTGTAAAATGCATTATCCATGCATTGTTTAATCCCGAACCTGGTCACCGAATGCAACATAAAAAAACACAGGGGTCTGAAAGGTGCATGTTCGAGAGACTGCTGATTAAAACAGAGCGCCTTCTCTGTAATTTGACAAACAGAATATTATTAGCATACATTTGCCAAATGTACCCCCAAAAAGTGACCATTCTTTTTTTCTCTAGACACACTGTTGTGAATAATCAACATCTCGAAAGAACTGTATACTTTCCGATCCATTTTCTTAAAATGCCAGCAAAATGAGGAAAGTGGACTGGCTAAAGCGGACCACATGCACCGGCTCATTTGACTTGAAAAGATGGTGTGTATTTTCATTTATCAAAATAAAGTTTAGCCTGAGCGTGAGAAGCAGTCAATAACAATGGCAGCTAATGTAATTTTGAATACACTTAATTCTCTGCTCACCCAACTAGATAGAGAACTGCAGTAGTGAATTGGATGACTGTTGCTGATAAGCTCAATAGCAAAGCAGCATCCAGGCATTTGATTGAAGATATTAATGGTTGTTTAAAACAGGAAAAATGAAGCGACGACTACAGTGTTGCTCTTGAGAGCAAGGTCTGCCAATGGAGGACGTTGATTATAGTCACTTCTAAAGCACATCAGCAACAAAATAGTAGGTCATTGAAACTTAGCAAAAACTATAATTTCTAACCAAAAGAAGAAAAGAAAAAGCTCAGCCTCATTTCAGGATAAATGCGTTTTTATATGAAAAGCAGCTTCACACAGATATATTCACTCATGCACAAACACTGCGTCCACACAAACAGACCTCTCTTAATCTTTCTGAGATACACACTCATATGCATGCACACTTGCACACAAAATACATAAACAAGCACAAATGCAGTGCACAAACACAAAGCAAATGTCCTCACAAAGTAGATGAGCTCCACTCTGTGTCGAATTGGAAGCATCTGCAAAGCCAGTTCCTCTCGGCCATGGAGGCGTGCATCAGCCGGCAGAAGCGCCTGCTTGGTGTCCCAGGGTGGCTCGCGTAACACTTGGCCTGCTCCCTCGCCACTGCCTGGATCAGAGAGGCCCACTGCTATCATCTAGGCGCTGGCAGCAGAGAGGCTAGGCTTAGAATGACAAATTGGTTAGAGGGAGTGAGTGACGAGCGCAGGCCAAGAAATACACTTTGAAGAGAGAAATGCATTCCGGTTTGTGACAAGCATGCCGCATTATATGGTCAAGTGTACAAGTCTGACTCCCGCCATGTGGATTGATCCGGATCCCAAAGACAACTTAAATGAGGCGAGGCTCTCTCATCAAGACAATGCCAAAGTGTTTATCTTAGAAAGTCACCCAAAATTATTCCTGGATTAGAGAGCTTTTCAGCACATAGTCTCTCGCCTCGTGGCCTCAATTTGTACAAAACTGCCCCCTCGTTTCCAAACTATCTAAGCCATTTTGTAGTGTTTGCCTGTTAGCTGATGTTTTAGACACACATTTCTGAATACACTAATCATCATCTCCAGTCATCCATTGAGACCTATCCCCTTAAAAAACTGAACATTTACATAACTCACTCAAGACATTCACAGGAATAATCAGCAACACATCTTGTTGCTTGAATAAAACCAGGATAATATGAATCTCTAATTTTTGAATCAGAATGTATTATTTAATTAAATTATGTAGTAAACTCCTCATTTCCAAATGACTTTTTCCATGATTACAGCCAGCAAATTAGGATATCTCTTTACAGTTTGTCAGAAAGTGATATTAAGAAACAAATGTTGTTTTTTTGTTTAGTATTGAGGTAGAGCTTGCACTTTGATACGATTATTACAAGGTGTTGACCTGTGACCGTAGCCAAATATTACAACAAAAGTCACCCTCTGTCTCACTTGCAGTATAGTGGAAATATAAAAAGCTTGAAACTTAGAGAGACTATGTGACCTGATTTTTAAAGTCATGTCATGGGCACAGAATTGATACAAAAACATTTGTTGAGCTACTGTTTTTATTGTTGTATACAGTATCTCAATATAAAACTGCAAGCCCTTTCCATAGGTATCAGGTTTCTGAAAGCGTAATGTCCTAATGCAAAGTCCCAGCAGTTGTATAGGCAGGAAAAACAATATTAAGCTTCCTCGACATATTTTAGATTATCATAAACCCACATGGTATGAAATCCTGTTCTAGTTAATCCACAGCAATATTGCACTCGTCAAAACAGTCCATGGTTCCAGGGACTCTTCAAAATCACAGGGACAGAAACAAAAGAACACTAAATCTCCAATGATGAGGTCTGGTGATAGAGGCTGGCTGTTTGATGTTGGAGCTTGCTAGATTCCAGTCTATATCAGGAGAAGAAAATGCAATAGAGGGTTTGCATAAATATCAATTAATATACAAAATAAATCTATATATCTAATAAATCAATAAATCTAAGATCGTCTTTATAGTTCACGTTTTGTTTTCGTTATTAAAAATGTATACAATTATACAAACTATTTAATCACATTTCTCAGTCATGCCCATTTGGATGAATGGGTGATTTGTATGTGGTCCTGCAGTATACAGTGAGTTTGTTCTAAACAGCTTTGTTTGTTGTAATTACATTGTTTTTCTGCCGGATTGTTGGCACCTTGGTCAAAGGCAAGCTCCTGTGTAGCTCCAGGACTCCCTCTCATGTAAATTAGGGCTTTTTCCTTGCCAAAGCAATCATGACATTTCACCGGTGCAATGCTAGGTCTGCAAATAAGCCATGTCAGAAGCACACACACAAGACACCGGATGTAACCCTCTTGAATTTCCTCTGTGAGCACACTGCAGAGCCGGCATCTCGAGAATTTGGTTTGAAGTTGTAGAGTATTTTACTTTTGTTGTCAAATTGCTTTGCAAATGAGGCCCACCCTGGCACAGTTTCAAAGAGCTTGTGCTATACAGTATGTGCAGCTTCCTTCAGGCTCTAGTTTCTGAACCTTCATCATTTTGTATGCATATGCACAGTACTGCACTAAGCTCACATGGAAGACTAGATAAACATGCCAAGCCGAGACGAAGATGGAAGGCAGTATACTTATGTCTTGTCTGCCTGTCTCTATGTTGTTTATGTGTTCTTCAGCTTGACTGACATGGTCTATCTGAAACATGGCAGGTAAACAGTATGAAAGCCTTCTAGGTTTTTACCCATTAAAACGATATTCAATCATTTTTTGATGGGCTTTTTTTTTGTTGCCTGAAACCACGCCTCATTATGATGCAAGGTTCCAATGCCATTCACATTGAAAGGTTGTGTTGCTTGAAGCCGCATCAAAATAATTGTTTTGATATGCCCCGTTTTTTTTCTTGGCAATGACACTAATAGGGGGTGATCGTACATTGAGGATAAAGAACATTTTTCAAGGTATGCTGACTAAATTTGAGCCACGGATCCCCTGGCTCACAGTTATAGGGTTTTAGTCTGGGCATCATGGAAAAGGCATTGCTTTGCGATACAAGTGTTGCGTGTCCCTTTGATTGCATGTCCAAGTCTCCCTCTAAATATTAATAATGCAGGGATTGAAACACTGCATAATAGCCCGAGGCTAAGAAATAGCTAATGAACAGCAGCGGGGTGCAGTTGGGGGTGCGGAGGGGATCTGAAACCTTACTTCCTGTTTCAAAGGCAAATCATCTGTGGTCGCCTCTCCCTACCTAACACAACTGTGTCATTGCCTCAAAAAGGAGTTGGAAATGTAAAATACATACGTTATATATGGGAAAAAGCTATAAAGGACACCACAGTGGCTAAAATAAAAAGGCATTTAACGCTTACCCATCTTACATGTTATAAACGTGTTAATACTTTTGTTACATTCTCTTTTCTGACTGCCTGTCAGGAGGTTTTCTCACACTGCACGGAACCATCAAGCCAAGGGAAATCCATGGAGAGGGAAAGGAGACAGAAGGCAAGAAAAAGAGAATATATTTGGTGCTATGCTGCAGATCAAAAACATGGCAGTCACATGATCAAAGGCATTTGATAATCCTTGAACTACATTGCTCCTTTAATCCTAGTGCGAGGACTATATTTTATTGGGTAGGGTGGTTAATTTTGGGTTGGCAAACAGAGCTAGAAAAAGCAGTTACTAGCTGCTGGAAACACAGTTGACTAAATGTAGCATGCCACTTTTGAGGTATCCGGGGAAAGACGACAGTATAGAGCCCCCTTGTGTGTGTGGAGAATGGAGGCTGAGCTGATGGGACTGGAAACACAAATGTGCCACAAGTCCCTGTCCACTCAGAACTGAATAGTGCTCTTGTTATTTCATGGGGCTTGTAAGGGAAGTTGGCTTGTTGAATGTGACCAGACTACTACATCTGGCAAATAGAAACAGAAAGGAAGTTACAAGGTTTGGGCAAAATGTATTTTACGCAATATGTAATCTTGGTTGTTTCTGCATTGTACTGAAGGTTCACCTCAACATGTTTTATTCAGCACATACTGTAATGAAGACAATTTGTAGGTTATAACAGTTTTCAAGTGAGAGTAATAATTATGCTTAAGGAAGACCATCCTAAGGAACAGCAGGATGGATCCTTACCAAACTAGCATGTCTCCAAGAAACCAGACAAAAACACATCATGTTTCAGTTTTCTTTCCGTTTCCTCAGAAAATACATGTTGTTGTATATCCTAGCATTCTGTTCTTTGGGCCTCATCAAATTACAATAACCACCCCAAGCCCTCTGAACTGACAAAAACATCAATACATGGTGTAATCCAAGCCCCTCTGTTGCAAGCCTTGTCAATAGTGTTTCCCTATCAGATGCAAAATGTTCCAGACCAAAATGGGTTGAAAAATGGCTGCAGTTTTCTTTATCATCATTCCTTTTCTATTTAAAATGTATCTTCCTATGATCATTATCCCATTTGTGTATTCTGTATGAGTTATTGCTCACAAACGGCTTGCTTTCTATAATGGTCAGCAATTCATTATTAACAACTACCTTTAAACATCTGTGTCACACTGGAGCTTTGTGACAAAACAACATGAAAAGTGATGTTTTGCACTTTTCAAAATATAAAATGAGATTGCACTGGGCAGAAAGAAATCAGAAGAAAATAAAACAACAGTGATTATAGCCTTTTTATAGATCTTGCTATTTGTTTGTGTTTGAGTCCAGGAAAGGCTTAGAGATTTAGATTCCCGATGTTTGGTATCAAGCTTAAACAGGCTGCCTTATGCATTAAAGAACTGAATCCAAGGAAGTTTTTACAAAATATTTGTGTCCGTAAATATTGCTTCTATCACATCATGTGTGTATTACAATGATTGATGGACATGGCATAGAAACCCTGTTGTTCACTTGCAGTTTTAAACAGACTTCTCTAAATGTTCTGCTCAGGGAATTTACTGTAGCATATTTGGGATCTGATTTTTGTATACTAATTATACAGAAGATGTTGACCTTTTGCTTTTTAATAGCACATCAAACTATCCTAGAGGGACTGGGAGTTATTAAATTAATTGAAAATGTTTGGTCTTTTTTTAAGTGTTCTGTTTTGCTGATGATTAACCATCAGTGGTGGTACAGGGCAGAATCATGTGCATATTTCAAAAGCTCAGGTTCATTTCATAATTAATTGGACTGTCCTCATTTTTCATCTATCCCCATTCATCCACAATATAAAATATATAACTCAAAATTGCATAAAACCAAGGGCATTCTGTTTTCACCACTGGAGATCTTACCATCTACTTGCATGCGCCACACTCAAAACTAATTCCTTTTTTCTTGGTCTTGTCCCCGAAGAACATCATTTGTGTTTATTTGTCACATCAATTAAGATATCATTGTTGTATAGTCTTCTCAATCTGTAGGGAAGCATTTGTCAACTAATTCCATCATCCCAGCAAGGCACATTTATCATGCATATTTAATGATACAGTGTTTATGCTGCAGAAAGCCGGGCTGCTTTTTTTTTTCTACTTTTAGAGGCCAGTGAGGTGTTCTGCTTCTAAGTTGCAATGAAATATAGATGTTAAGAGTCTGGAGAGTTGAGTGTCTTATCTGTCCTGGTGACACCATAAGGCAGGCATTAATAGTGTCAGGGAGCATCAGACGTACCACATGCACATAATTGAAAAAAGCACCTGCTTGAAAACCAACAGGGCCTTCCCAAGAGGAGTTGGCAGAGCCCATCCCCACCCCTGCTGGGTTTGCCTCACCCATTGCTCTTTTGTTTCTCTCTGGGGTCAGTCGAAGATGGCTTCTGCTTCCCTTTTTTTCGATGGCATTGTGAGAATGCAAATACTTTGGATCTTTGCATAATCACAAGCAGCAGGACCATCTGTTGTTGGCTTGTTGACTTACCTTGCGTCTGCTTTTAATGGTGTTTTCTTGTATCTGAGTGATGTATTGGTGTATTAACAATGTGATAATCATTTAACCTAAAAAATGCATTCGGGCGTGTATGCAGAAGTCTGAACATATGTTCAGTAAAATCTTCTGACAGAAAAGTATTTATAACCTTTGTAAACGGATAGAAAGCAGGGAAATGGAAAACAAAACAAAAACATCACTATACCCACTCAGTGGGCATATGATAAGATGATTGTCAAGATAAAGATTTAAAATATGACTGTCAACCAAAGCTGTGGTCTTAGATTAGTGGGCGGCAGACAAGCTTGTTGATTGAGAGTCGCTTAACCCCTCTAAAATATATTGCAAAATGCTAACGGCAAGGACTGGGAAATAAGCTGCAACTTCTGTCACTAAAGATTTGCTGGGAGATGCCCTCCTCTGAAAACATGTCCCTGATAATGTGTTTTTCTTGTAGAACCTGAGCCAGACACCGGAGAAGTCTTTTAACTCGCCGCTCCCCATTTGTCCTCATAAGGTAAGCTCCAACTTTCTTTCAGGCTTGGGACAAACAACATTATGTGAAATCATTGAATATATTTTAATAATTACATTTTATAGGTTATTTTTGCGTGTCCATTTACATCTTACATTTGTCATTAGCTTTAAACCATGTCAATGCCCTTCTCACATTATGTGATGTTCTATCACCATATGTCTTTCTCAAGACTCTTCGCCAAGGATATGCAAATTCATTTCTTCTAAAAAGAGAGTTTTTCATATAAAAAACAGGAATATCTCTACGTTCCTGCTAGGCTTTATCTCTGCATTTCATTATGATTCAACGTTCATCTAACATGAGGCGAGAAGGGCAGATTTATTCAATGCTAATTAGTCCTGTACATGCACAGTCAAAGTCATCACTTCACTCTGATGGTCTCGAGTCACGCACATACTGACTGAAGTAACTTTCCCCTTCACTTCCTGCTCCTGCTGCATGCCTCTTGCAAATGTGATAATGTGCTATGTAGTGAAATTCACACAATTTCAGTTCACTTAGCACCAAATGTGTCAAAAATGCCCGTGTCCTTTTCTGGATGAATGGCCGGTATGGTGAGAGTGGCTTGTTGCAAGAGTGGACCTTGGTTAAAGGAGTCCAAAAGAGGGAAGCTGTCTGACAACCTGTCATCAACTGTTCAAAGCATAACACTCTTCTACATCGTTAATGCACGGCTATCTGTCTAAAAAGATGTTGGTGCCATTGAAAGTGCAGACGGTGGTATGACCATAAATAATAATACAGTACAATATGTCAGATCACTCTAATGGTGTGTCTGTTCCTTTATTACGGGTCCTTCTTCTCCTGACTTGCTCTCTTTACATTTCCACACAGCTGATCAGGGCTGATGTAATGGGGTAACACCGTGGGTTTGCAGATCCTGTTATTCACGTTTTAGCTGTTAGCAGCGGAACATAATCTCCCTCTAGTCAGCTCACATTAGTCTCCATGATCCGTACCAACCCAATATGTGCCGTGAATGCAATGGGCCAGCTGGGCTAATTTAGTATGTCAGTCAGCTCAGGAGGCTGGTAAAACGAGTAAATGGCTGATATGATTTATATGAAAAGAATATTCTGATTATAACGGCTCTCAGAATAGAATATCCTCTTTTTACACTTCTCTTCATCTGAATTGTGTGCATCCCCCAGATAGATAGTGAAATGAACAGAGGGCTTTTAAACTGACTGCTCTGTGATTATATTAAGAGTGTGAGAGCGAGCGAAGACAGGGGAGGGAGGAGATCGGGTGCCCGAGCACTAAGTATATATAATTGCTTCTTGACACATTGGCCAAATTCTGCAGTGCCAGGATCTGAGCGAAGATGATTAACGGCTGTCCGAGTGGGTGGGCATTGCAGGTCGTTCAGGGCCTTTGGTTTCCATAGTGATCCTAGTCTAAAGGCCATATATTGCATACTGAAAATCCCGGGGGTCCACACATTGTTAAACTACAATTAGAACTCACAGAGAGAGCATTGTCTGTCCACCGCAAACTTTCAACCGCCAACAGCTTGCTGCTTCTTCACTCTCTCTCTTTTCCTTTATTTCCTCCTCTATTTTTCTTAAATGGTCTCCTCTAGCTGGCGAGAAGATAAAGAGTGAAATTCTTGCATTCTGTGAATAATTGATGAGTGGGCTCACCTCAGAGCATCATTACAGTACGGCAGTCAGGGTAAGAGGTGAGGGTAAGATCATATTTCTGACACAAGGCTTCGGGCGGTAGAAAATTGTGTCAGTTTTTCACAAGGTTTTCTTGTGAATCTACAGCATGAATTATAGTTTCTCATTATAGCACAACAGGATAGGAATGAATTGTTTAAAAGAGATGTGAGGGTTCATACATGTTCCCGTGCATAAACTGCAGAATGCCATTTGTAGCAAAGGGTAAACAGAAACGGCAATATCTCTATTAACCGCATGTTTCTTTCTGTTACTGACAACATTTTATATTACAAATATGAAATCAAGTTCTTTGATATTGTAGGTGTTCTGGCCTATATTATAGTGTTTGTGTCTGTATGTGCATAACTTGTGTGCATGCATGCATGCATACATGTTGTGTGTCTATCTGAACAGTGCATTCTAGTTAGGTGACAGATGGAGAGGGCAATGCTAGGGGTGGGGATCAAGCACCTCTGACAGTATGGGGCCTTCACTGCACCCTGTTCCTGCCAGCTTTGAAAATTGCTAAGGTAAACTAAAGTCGTGCAACAACAGGAGACCATTTCACAGTTTTACTTTCCGCACAAGATGAGAGCCTCCCGGTGCAATTTCACCCAACAATGTAGAAGCTGAGTGTTGAACATGTAAGACAGACATGCTGCTCCTTGAATCAAACTTTATTCTGTGAAATTCGAGATGCAAATGTGAACATGCTGATTGCCACCGATGCTTAAGAGATCCAGTATGCAGTAGCATTTTTAAGTCAAGGAAAGGCCACTGGATAAGCACATCTTAATGATGATTCATTCTGTATAATAAAATAAGGTCCCTCATAGGCATCCAAACAAGAGTCATGCAGCAATTAAGCTATGGCATCAAGCAGACCAGGGGTGGTTAGTGAGGCATCTTCCTAAACACATACGTCAACATGCAATGCCTTGCAAGTGCAGGCACACCAGACACACACACATTCACTCACTCAACTCGTCTCAGACATACACTCACAATACATATGAGGTAAATGTGATCTGAGAAGACAAGCAGTAACAACCCACGGCCCCATCAGGGTGCCTGGGGTTGCATTGGTGGCCATCGTCCAACAAATAATTCTTTGTGACTGAAAAAAAGACAATCCAAAAGGTCATTTGTGACCTCTGGGACCAGTGCTGTGCAGCATCTGTCACTAGTAAGCACAACATGTCTGTGTCAAATGGCAAAAGGTATGCGGTGCAGCCAGCCTGCCGTCTAATAAAGGAGGCAGGCCAATATGTTTGTTGCATCACTGTCACAGTTGCATTAGCAGTCTCCTGGCTTGTCTGCAGAACATCCACCATGCCATTTGGGTACATGATTGGTTGGATAACTCGTAGAGCTGGTCACAGCATGGCTTACATTGTGCAAGCTTTAGATACTTGCATGGTTCATAAGGCCCCTCGCTGAACACTGTATATATGATTGAATTCACATCAATATTTGGAGTTTGACTGAAAAATCCGCGAAAGTTATGTCATCTTGTCATGTCAAGAGAATGTTTGACTGCTTAAAATGTACTTTTTAAATTAAATATTTAAACCAATTCAAATATATGTCTTACATAAAGCAGATTACATTTCATATACAATAAGTATTAAGGATGTCATCTATGTCTGTCTGCTGTGAGGTTGAGGTAATCCCAAAGGGAACCACTAACAATGACTAGCCTCCATGTTTGATGTTATCCCTCTTCTGTCACACAATTTTCACAACAAGGGATAATAGCATCAACAATTCTGGAGAAATAGATTAAGGTATATATAATCCATTCCTCCTTCTCAGTCGGCTCGCCATGCTCATATATCTGCATCAGACCACACCTCCATGTGGAACAAATCAATAATATTCCATTTCGAACCAAATTCCTTTTTTTGAATGGTGAAATCCAATCTTCATGGACACACTAACAAATTGGATATCCAGAAACACAGAGATGGCATGGATGGTTCTGTATAAAACTCTAGCATACATACAAATTCCCACACATGCTGAATTATCTTAAAGTGCAAGTGTCTCTCTCTCTCTCTCTCTCTCTCTCTCTCTCTCTCTCTCTCTCTCTCTCTCTCTGTAGCAGGATTCCCCCCCCCACATCCAGCTAAACCAATCAGGGATTTGAGTGCCTCACTTCCAATCAATTACCACCCAAATCAGGGCAGAGGCCTTTGATATAGAATCATTTGTCAAATCAGTGCAGATGGCTGGGAGCAGGTACCCCTGTGCCACGGGCCACATCCACGTGGACATCTCTGCTCAGGGTGGGCTCTCCTGATGCTCTGCAACCCATTAATGGGAAGTCATTGTGTGCTCCAGGAATCCTGTCCAACTGCCTGGTCCCCCAGATTGCTATATTATGTATAAGCATCTTAGCCCCACCACTGGATAATACCAAGACCCAGGGCCCACCGTAATGATTTGGACTATATTTAATGCAGGCGAAATGTGACTTTCACAGATCCTACTTAGGTGTTCATATGAAACGCGCAAAAGCTCTTGGAAGTGTACCAAGATGGACTGTAAATGGACTGTACTTATATAGCGCTTTATCCAGTCTTTAAGACCCCTCAAAGCGCTTTACATACTACATGTCATTCACACCCATTCATACAGAGCAGTGTACCTTACTCTAGGACCTAACATTCACACACATTCACACACCGTTGGCCATGCCATCGGGAGCAACTCAGGGTTAAGTATCTTGCCCAAGGATACATCGACATGTTGACTGCATGGGCTGGGATCGAACCCACAACCTTCTGGTTGAAAGACGACCACACTCCCTCACAGCCACAGTCGCCCTCTGTAAGATTTATTTTTAAAGTGCATCGTGATCTGCTGCAATAAAATACACCTCAGTAAATGAGCTTCATGCTAGTGCAGATGTTTTGAGGTGTATGTCAACTTTGAACACAAAAGATTCCGATACAATTATACCGCTAAACCCAATACATGCATTGCAGTTATTAAATAAAATGAGGACACAGTAAAATCAATTAATAAAACAAAAAATATCATAGAAAAAGTGGAATCTTAAGATTAAGAGAGCAAGGAGAACAATATTAAAAAAGAAACAATTTAGATGTGACATAAATAATAAGAATGTAAATGATTATGTCAACTTGCACCTAAACAAAGACAAAATGCAATTGAAACACCGGCCTCAGTCCTCACTTGTTTCATTAGTGGTGCGTCATGATAAATAATATTGCCTTTTGATAAAAAATAAAGAATAGTTAAAGGATACGCTCAAATCTTCAACTTAAAGCAGGATAGATTGTACTTACATGTCAACACTAGAAATGTAATTATTAATATCTCCTTTTCGTTTCTGCTCACTTCTTTTTCACAATGTCAACAGTCAATTCTGTATTTGCATACTGCGTTTCAAATGAAGAAAGAGTCTAAACATGGAGCACTGCTCCGTAGATTGTGCTATTAATGCATGATTGGATTATTCATTAAACAGGCTTGGTATAAAAGCAATGTGCCACTGTTGATGTAGTGTTGAACAGTGGGAGGAATTTTCCCTGTAAACTTTGTGTGGTTTTTAAACATAAAAACTCCAAGCAGTTTCATCTAAGTGACGAAAAGTGTATGTAACATGCACGACAGCAACTGACTGAAACACAACAAATATTTAGATTCTAGACATTATAATTGTAATGCATTATGTTTTTGTTATGCATGTAACATAGATAGACTGGTGCTGTGTCAGCTACCCATATTTAAGTGAAAAAAAACCTTCAGTCCCTTTCTTAGGTCCGTGTGGCAGGGCCTGTTCTACAACTTATTTTGCTAAACATTTGCTGCCCTGGCTCACCAGGTGTTCTTTGCATATTTATGTGGCCTTCATTTAAAGTAAACTAGGCTGAACTATGACAATTAAAAACAAATATGTATGATTTGCAAAGTACAAAAAGTGTTTTAGAAAAATAGTTACGGTGTATGTGATAAAGATATATTCTGTAGAGCCAGATAAAAGAAAGGCCCACCTAAAACAATCAATATCAGTTTAAGTGTACGCTATATTTGGGACGTTTTTTATGCATCAGCTACTACTCCCTGCAGTAAGACAGTCATTTACAGACACATCTGTAACACTAAACCAATTTTTTTAACAGTCTGAACTAACTATTGATTCATCGGTCATTAGCCATATTACTTATTGGTTAAAAGCCCACTTTAAAAGCAGAAGAAGCTACAGAAAAAATGACATGTGCTAACTTTGATGCAAATTCCGAGCTATTGAAATCATGAACAGTGATTATGTAGGCTTAGTTTAAGTTTTAACCACCAACAGAATGACATTATTATTTAGCTGGAAGTCTTTAGATCAAACAAACTAAAGTGAATTGTCAGTCAAAAAAGATAATTGAGCTTAATTCGACAAAATTGTAATTTCCATCTCTGAGTGTTTCACACTAGTGGTTACTTACTTAGTGTAAACATGTGGGAGTATTTGTCACCAGCTTAATAAAGAAGTGCTGAAATAACTTAAATCTAAATGAACTGATATATTTTTTTAATGATAAATTGTGGCTAAGGTTTATATTACAGTTATAATCAGTCATCTTTGTTGCCAACACTATTTTACCAGCGTCAGTTGTATTTTATGTGCTCTTTTAGAATAAGCATTGGTTCACCTGCATCATAAATACAATAAGTAGCAGGCTAGTAAGTAATGGATATAATGAGTATTATAGATTGTCTTAATGTTAAATGTTACATTGGCAAGGATAAAATGCAGCATTGATCTGTGATGTAGAAAGACAATTAAATGTCAACAGATAAAAGTGATTTGTTTACTTTAATTTAGACCCAAATGACTTCTAATTAAAACAAAACAGATTTTGAGATTGAGGATATGTTTTCCAACTGACTGGTTTGACTGTTTTACCAAAAGCATCCTTGGGGTCATTTGTTTTCTGAGATGTATATCCCTTAAGACCTTCACTGACTGACTAGTAACACATATATGTTTTACAGTGATGTTTGTTTTCTTACAGACTAATGAAAAACATAGAGGACGTGGATGGGATGTATTAGTATGCCAGTGAAACAGAGTTAGCTTTTTTATTTATATATACATTTTTTCATTATTCTTGTGTTGTTTGAGTGACCAGTCAAGCATTCTGTATTCTTGAACAGACATGAAATTCCCTTGGCTGAAACATAAACAATGCAACCACATGAGTTTTCACTCACATTGATTTTCTTAGCCAGGTTGTTGTCATGTAATTGTTTGCCATTAGAAGAAAACCGTGTAGTTAGATTTCCATGTTTAATGACTTAAACAAAGCCTTTGAGGCTTCATTAGTTTGCACAGTGGTGCAGACCGAACTAGATTGTCTAAGAAAGAGATTTCAAAGTTAAAGCAAACAAAACTTCCGTCCTCAGGTGATCTGGCGTGTCAAAATGGAAATAAAACATTAAATAATGAAGACAATATAAATCAATTTATAATTAAAACCTGCTAAATCTAAAAACTTTAATTCATACAAATAAATAATAAAACTCCAAGATTCACAGTAATAGTCTAACATTAAAGAACATATTTTAATGATTTTATTCATGAGCAAAATACTATTCAATGCCTTCATGTATCCTGGCCTCTTATTTTTCCCTCCCTACCATTATAAGTCAGTGCAGTGCCGTGGGATGACATGGATCCCAGCCAGCACTCAGTTCTTTGCACAAGGAGAAGACGAAAAGTTTTCTGTAGTGTTTGATTCACATTCTTTCAGAGTCTTTCTTCAGATCAACACAGCACAACTGTGTCTCTGGCATACAGAGGAAAAGATCGCCCAAATTAGAAAGGAAAAATAAATCCTAACAGAACTCCTGAGGAGCCAATGACCGCAAGCATGCAAACTGAAAAGACCTCAGTGGCCGGTTGATATCTGCAAACACATTCTACCCAAAGCCATATTTTAGCAGCAATCAACATAATAATCAGCCTGCTGCATTCACAGATAGCCCAGCGGGTGTGTCGACATTTCTCCAATTTCACAATTTATGGTTGTCATACAAGCAACACTTTCACTTTAGGTGCTAATCCAGCTCCATTCCTAATTCTTGTTAATATGTGAAGTGTTTCCCTGGATGTCATCACCTCTGTGTTTTATGAGCTGAAGAGGGTATTTAGTTCTGAAATATAACTAATATTCTCGCACAGCCATTGAATTAACAGTAAAATATTATGTCTTGTCAAAAATATCCCACTACACTACGTGAGGTGTCTTATCGTGCCTCATTATATGTATTTGCTTTAGTCAGTGCACTGTAGTTTGTGCATCATTACCAAATGATAGACCATTGTGAACATCCTCTCCCAATTTTACTTAAATTGTAAAGGACACAGTTATTATGCTTTCATTCTGTGAAAATCAAGAAACAAATGGAATAATAATAGGAAATTGCAGTTTGGAAATGATTACAAGCGTGTAAGCTCTCTAGGCAAGAACATGCAGCAACATTGCAAAGGATATTTTTCTCACCCTCTGCCTTTGCATATTTCACACTGGCGTAGTCTTTGGAGATGTAAGTCATACTGAGAGAATTTGACTCTGCATGCTAAAAAGGCATAAATAAGGGAGAAAAAAAAAACCTAACCAGCAGATGACCTTATTACACTTAGTGTGTACCATGCAGTAGCAATATTGCCTTTATTTGTCATTATTACCCCCCGCCATTACTGTGAGTAGGCGGAATATCAATTTGACAAAGAGGGCCTCTGACAAAATGTTAAGGAGCCCCCCTGTCATGTGAGACACATCCCTACTGTTCTGAGTGAGCCGATATGGCTGTGTTTTACTACTTATGGATATTCAGTGGAAGAGCACAGAGCTGGTCTTGCTGTAATAAGGCATTTACCAATGCAGAGTAGCACTGTGCACTGTGAGAACATATGTTAATGCACTTGGCTGTGGCCAGAGAAACAGCAAGAGATTTCAGGAAAAAAACACAGGGGACCGGCCTCCTGAAGCACACATTCGCCTTCTACAAAGATATTAATACGACTGCTGCTCAGTGGTGGAAGAGGAAGAAAAATTACCCTGGCAGTGAGGAGAAGTTTGTTTTGGTGATGGTTATGGACCCCAATTGAGGTTGGGGAAGAGAGACAGCTCTGTGCTCAGTGGCTTTTGAATTACATCAGTGGCACACTTTTAACTGACTGCACTGCCAGAAAAACTGACATCAACATATTTGAGAAAGATATGCGTGGAGCAAATGGGGATATGACTGTGAGCCTTGTCTCTGCACTTTATCAATGTTTTACCAAGTCTGTGCCACCGGCTTTGCAAGAAGGATTGTCTCTGTTCCCTCTCAAGACATGACAGTTACAGTACATATTGGAAAGAAGTTGTCAGTTGCAGAAATAAATTCGATAAAATATATGCTGTTTGTATAAGTCACCATTAAGGAACACAGAAGGAGAAATGATGCCATGACCCAGTATTTCATTTTACTTCATCTTCCTGTGAGTTTAGACATGCGTAACTTCCAACAACTGCTGAATAATTAGCTCGGCTTTCACATTTATATGGGTTACATTATACGTGCATTTCACATTTGTAGATCATTTTCTTATTTTATTTTATCAGTAGTAAAACAAATGGTTCTTGTGTTCTTGGTTGATGACATGATGCTGTTATTAAGCAACAACTTGTTCTTTTTTGTGTGAATGCAGAGTCCTTCTGTTAACAACTATGTCAGCCAATCTTATGTTCTTTAGCATTTATGTTCACGTCACTGGTAGAAGGGAACATGATAGTAAATGACAGCCAATGAATGATACTGAACAAAAAAATACAAATGTACAATATTTGAAACCTTCTCACAATCATTTACCTTGACAGCGTCAATGAGGCTGTATTAAATTTGCAACAATGATAATTAGTCAAACTTGGCTATTAAAGTGTACTCGTTATTCATATTAAACTGTTCTCTGTCTACCAGAAACAGTCCCTTTATTTCGCCAATAATGCTTCGATAATTAGGCAATGGATTGGACAGAGATGGTTTTCTTTATTATCAAAACAGGTAACAAAAACGAATGTCTTACAACCACAGTAAATGGTATATAGAGGCCTATTCTAGATGCAAGCATAGTGCACAATGCCGTTTCCTCCATGAAAAATATGATACAAATAATCTATGTTGAGTGCTCAGATTACATATCACTGGAAATAGCAACAAATGAAATATTTTTTGAAGCGAAGACCTGTCTACACTTCAGCAGAAGAAAGGGTTTATTCTTAGAGTGAAGTATTATCACTGCTGGTTCACAGTCGTTGAAATGTTAATGTTTAACACGCTTTTTGTGAAATCCTTATGCTTGTGATGATATGTGAAGAATGGCAGTGAATACATTTTGAAACCCAGATCAAAATAAGCTAAATGCCATTGTAACTAACCATTTGAATATCAGAGAGTTTGTTTCAAATTCCAATCAGAAGCAACTCCCAGTTTTAGGAGATATTTTCCATAAATGTTCTGAAAAAATCATTAATCGGTGTTATCATTTTGCCTCATGTTTGTGAGAGAATGACAATCATTCTCTCCTTGCTTCAAACATGGGCCTGTGATACAGTATGTCATTGCACATCACAGTCTATGGACAATGGCTCTGCCAGTCTCAATGAAGAAAACTGTCAGATGTTTCAATGGGAGATAGATCAAACGGATGAACATTTCACGCTACTAGTCAATCTCAATAAAAGGAAGTTTTGACACATCAAGGGGCGTTCTATTCTCTTTTCCACCATCTTTCCTCTTTGACAGTACACTTAGTGGCCACTTTATTACATGAACCTCCGCATTAATGCAGCTCACTCCTCCAGACAGTGAGTCAAGCGTAGGTGACTCACTATGCAGACAGACTGCATATGCAGACAAGGTTTGGAGGTTTCCTTACGGTCCAGCCAAACCTGAAGGCTCCAATATCTCACCAATATCTACAGCAGGTCTAATTTCATTTCAGTCAAATCCTGCATCTCTGTTTGTATCTCACTGACTGGTAGGAGAAATTATATTTTTGGGTTGCTCGTGTGTCCCATTTTGTGAACACTACTTCTTAGGACAGCCTTGAGACAACATTTTCTAATTTGGCAGAATATTGTTCACTTTAACTCAAGGATCAACTGATTTTGGTTATCAAAGGTCAAAAGCAAAGGTTTCTGATAACGCGCATCTGTTCCCTTCTTGTGAAAGTGTAACCTTAATAACGCCTGGAGGGATTTTTATTTCATCCATCAAAGACGGCCAGTGAGACTGAAGGAATAACTTAATACATTTTGGTGGCTGAAGGATGGAGTTCAAGGTCCCACAGGGCTTACAAAACTATCTTCTTGCCATCCCTAAGAATTAATACGTTAATTATGACACAATTTCAGGCAAATAGTAGTAGTAGTATCAAATTAATAAGTGATGACATTTTATATCCAAAAGGTGGTCAATGTCAAAGCATAATGTTCTGCAAAAACACTTTTCTGGCCATTATTCAATGCCATAACTAAGAAACAGAATGGTAGATTCTGGCCATATTACACAATTGGATAGTGAATTGTTCACCCTAATCTTGGGAGTCCCCTTGAAACGGCAGTGATCATTTAGAACTTTTGTGCGCTCTGAGTTGAAGATTTGTGTGAAGCTTCCACAATTTAAATGTTTTAGCTTTTTTCATCATATCGTTCATATTTGAAGCATTTTCTACTGTCATGACTTTAGCTTTGTGTTCTATGACATACGGAATTGTATGGTGTTTTTTTGTTCTCACTAATCGACTTACAGCGGAACAAGATCAACAAAGCTTAAAATATAACGAGGCAAGTCAAGTGAATGTTACTGACGTATCTCTATGTCTTAAATCCCCAAAAATACCTCAAGGGGCTTCCAGTTCTAACCAGTTCTAACCTGATCATTTGGTTGCCCTTGCTGAACAGCTTGTAGAGATCGCTGACTCCAAACCATGATGCCACCAACCCACACACCACGGCACACCACGGCAAAGCAAAGAACACTGGCTAACACAGACTAATAGAAGCTCTGCAGGAGCATGTTGCACACACTAGAGGATCTGAGTCACCCCAGGAAGAACAGACTGCTCTGTCCCTTCTGAAGAGGGCTTCATCTTTGTGAATCGTGTCCAATTTCATTTTTTTTTTACTATGTGGACCCCAAGGTTCCTACATGAGTCCCCTCTATTCACCTACAGCACTCTCCCTCAATAAAAACCAGCAGGGTGTCTCCCGTTCTTCTGGTTGTACACCACAAGCTCAATAGTCTGTGGATGTTTAGCTTCAGGTTATTTTTGTAACTCTTATTGTTGTATCAGTCTTCTGTACTTCTCTGTAAAAAGTCTCTATGTGAAGACAGCATGTTTCTCAAAGAAGTTATAGTATATTTTCACTGGAATCACATATGTTAATATGGTGATAACTACTGTAACACCAACAAATATAATTTATTTGCTTAATTTAATCAAACTTTCACTATGAGATTGAACATACGTGGATGCTAAGAGCAAATTGACTAACTAATGGGGTCAACAAATTGTGGTAATTTTAGTTTTTATTGATTCTGACATGCCATACAGGATGAGTAAAACTCAATCTCTTTAAGAGCATAGATGATATTTGTTAATGTTGCAATATGAATATGGTCAAAACCTGATTGTATGATTATACGGCTTCTCCTATCAGGTGTAAACATCATAGGGTTTTTATTTCATTAATCATTTAATATTTAGTTTTACTTTAATGGTATTAGAAATAAGTGTAATGATAAGAGTTAGAATGTATAACATAAATAATAAAAAGGGCACTTAAAAAAACTATTTCCTGAAACCATGAAACCCCCCTGCTCAAATGGTACAGTCCAAGCTCCGTAAAGCCCGTTGGGAGCTCACTCTTGCTGTTTGGCAGAACGGACCCATTTCTATAAGGTAAATGAATAAGATGGAGCTCATTAACAAACTTTTCCCTGTGTCTTTTTACTTTATTCCTCTGCTTTACCCAGCTATGGCTAAAAGGGAAACTTGCTTTTGGTTTTATTAAGGTAATGCATTGTTACAGCTGCACCTGACATGCTACTACCAAACAAGACACAAATGAATGTACAGCGCTCTATGTGGCATGTGCTTATTGAGGAGAAAATCTGAGGCGAAAAAAAGCTTTTTGATAGTAAAGAGGCATCAATGCCGCAAAAAAGGGCACTTGTATTTCCTCACATTGGCATGGGTGAAAATACAGAGCCGAAAGCACATGGTGTTTGATATTACTAACACCAACAATCGCACTTAAATGCCATGCTTAAGTTCTTCTGGTTTAATGCTAATTACTGCCAAATGGGGCTAAAACATCTGCTAGCAATACCCATTAATGGATGGAAAACATTTGTATAGTACAGTAGCTTTAAGGAGTAGGCTAGTGTATTGAAACGTTGAATTCAATATTCTTGCACTCTCAGATAAATACCCTTAGATTAAAAAGCTAAAATGTGCCAACGTGACCATAACTAGGATGCAATTATACACGTTGGTTATCCCTTAGAACAAAGTGTTAATCTCTGCAATGCAATTACTAATTGATATTGTAGGAAACAACTTGGGGCATAAATTAACTCAGGAAAACATCTTAAGTTGGCCAGGTGTTGGTTTACTAATAACATTTTTGCTTTTTGCTATTGACAGTGGACTTTTTTCCAGTGGGCTTTTTCTAGCAAGATGATGTGTCATTTTCTGAAGATGGTTTCAGGAAATTACTTTTCTTTACTTCAATGGTGTGCACAGTCCCCAGATCACAGCCTAATAAAACACTTTGGAGAAGAGGTGAAGTGGGATGTTCACAGAATTCACGCCCCTGAAAAACTGCAAAAACTATTCTGTCAAGTCCGGATAGATCAAGATCCCTACGGAACATGTGTGGCCCCTTGTTAAATCAATTCTTCAAAAGTGAAATTACGATCCTGATGTTCAAATAATGCTATATACAGTTATACCAAGGTGTACCCAATACAATTGTCAATAAGTGTATTTACAACCACTTGAGACCCCCGGCTGAAATATTCCCCTCCTCCCTTCTTAGCACAGACACCATGACATCCTGGATTTGCATAGTAGTAAAGATCAATGTAGCTCTTGGAGGCTGGTGTGCCACTTATTCAAAAAAAGCTCCCCTTCTTTTCCCTAGTGTACTCTAGAGCAAAAAGGGATTAGCAGGCAGTGAGTGATGTGGGTAAAGAAAGTCAGACACTTCCTCAGCCAGAGTCAACCTCAAAGAGCATTTTGTCCTGTATCTTCTTTTAGTAAAGTACCTGCAACCTTCCTCACATCAGTACTAAATCAAGGTCTGTTTCACACTATTTGATGCTGTTTGATGTCACTTGAGATGTGAAACAAGTAATGGAAGACTAAAGAAAAAGCACACATGCTCTAAAACTGGCATTGCATTTTTTTTCTTCCATCTTCATCTTTAAGCACAAGAGTAATCTTTTTTGTAAGCGATAATCATTAAGTTAGATGTCACTGTGTTATGAAGGATGTCCTTCAAGCCGTGCCTGATCAAGGGACAGCTTGACAAAACTCACTTTAAATTTGGTTGGAAGCATGTCTAATTGAATTTTGATACGTAATTAAATCAAGCAATAAATCAGCCCAGATCCCACTGCAACTGACAATTCAACACTCCTGAGCACCACAAGCTAATTATGATGAAGTTATTATCTCAGCCAAAGGGAGTACTCTGAATGGCTCCTTCTGCATCACGGAAAATCTTTTCAACTAGAATGTACTCAACCTTGAGGAAAGGGCATCTCTCGTATTAAGGAACCGGAAGATCCTATAAATGTCACTCGCTTGGTTGGAAATGTTTCCAAGTTGAAACATTGTCCCACTTTGATCAGGTGATTAAAGCCAGCGACTGATTTTGACTCATTTGTACACATCCACATTGATGCAGAAAGGCAGAAATGATTTCATGTGTTGTAAATCAGCAATTATAGCTGGTAGTAATTTCTGTCAATAATCCCTTGATGTGTAGGAAGTGGCTATATTGATTTAACATGGATTAAAAGCATCGTCCTCATCATCTGGTTCCCAGTCTCATATGGTTAATCAATTACATTCCCTTGCGACTTAAGCATGCTTTAGATGCCATGCACCGCGCATGTAATCTCATGACATAAGGTATTAAATAAAGTCTAATTATAACTTTGCAGCCATGTGTCATATCCATCTCTCATAATACCTTCCCTAAGTACACAGATTGGGGTGTCAGGAACAGGGTGTAAAACACATTTTGGTCTGCCACATGATCCTTATAAATAAATAAGTGTAAACTGTGTTTTAATGATCATCATGCTTGAAGCTGCAACATCTTTTACAAACACATAAAGAAGTGAAAAGATTCTGCATTTCCCCAGATAACCACACTAGATCAAGCTGGTATGGTTCCGTAAATGAATCCTCTGCAACAATTACCGGAGTAGCCTCCCTCTGCATAATTTGATGAGCAAAAAGAAAATTGATGAACTTTTTTAATTATTACGCCGCTTGGGATTCTGACACAAGCACCACAGAGAGAGGAGGGGGCTCTCCACTACAGCTGCTAGGGAGTTTTTTTTCTTCTCCCTTCCCATTTTTTCCTCTTTCCACCTTCCCTTCTTTAATTCACCCAATTTGTCGGTCCAAATGAAACAGCAAAAGGTTAGACTGTGGAGTAATTAACGGCAGCTAGCCTAATGAAATCAGGAGGGGCCGGTACACTGGGAGGATCAATATTTTGCTAAGAGTGAAACAAGAGGGGGTGATTGTCCAGGGGAAGCACATATATAGAGGACCACTTAATAATAATAAGCTGATGGAAAGGCAACATGTTGTCCACTTGTAAATCAAAATTGGCTCGAACGCACTGTGACATTATTGCTGTCTAGTAATTGTGTTAAAGCAAAGTTGGTCCTTGTGCACACTCAAGAAGTGTAAAGGATTTATACCACTCACAGCGGTTTGCTGAGAGGGTTTCCCTTTATTGAATGTCAATAACTACGTCAATACACTTTGGACAACTGAACACCAATGCAGAGGGAAATGGGGATTCTATTTATTTAAGGCTACACTTAAGTATATTGAAGACTTTATTAGCCTTTTTTGATGAGGAGGTGTTTTGTTTGCAACAGTTTTATCACGCTCCCTAAGACATGCTGCGTTCGCCAGAAATATAAGGGATGTCAACTTGAACTCAGCCCACTGTTTCTTGGGTGAGATATGCATGTTGAGTGCACACATGAGCAGATGGCATACACGTCAAAGTTTTTTCCACTGTGAATATTTATATTACGAGTGCATATGTTTGCATGTGTGAATATGACACCTGAAGAAACTGTTAATTTTCTTTTAATATTTTAGCTACATCCAGCTCAGGGATAACCACTTGATGGCAGGCTACATGCTTTTCTCCCAATCTCTCAACAAATTGTAGACAGTGGCACTGCCCTAATATTTCTGGAGAACTGAGGTAGTGAGCCTCACCAATGACTACCTTAATCTGACTCAAAACAAATGTTAAATACACAAAGGCAATATTTAGCCGCTTAAGAAACTGGCTAGCTATCCAGCTTCCTGTCCCTTTGCTTCACTCGGTCCTTCTTCACACCTTCAAAGGTATTTACATTACGAAGTCTACTGGAAATGTTTGAGACTGTAGAGATGGGAGTTGCAGATCTCATTAGTGTTAAACTATTAGGAGCATGGGGACCCCAGGGATGAGGGGTTTTAAGGTTTTCACTGTAGCTTGAAGTTATTGCATTATACACTCTTTTAAAACTGTTTTTCACAAACTTGCCTAAAGATGCTAATTTAAATAATTCAACTCTGACGTCATATTCCTGACAGATTCAAGAGGTCAGCCAATTTAGCTATAGGACATATAAACATTTTTTTCTCACTGATTCTATTATGAAGAATATGTATTTGTGAAGCTGGAAATCTGATCATTTTGACACCTGCTCTAGTAATTGCTAAAAATGAGCAGTAGGAAAATGAAGTTGATTGATATTCCAATGTAATGTTGACATGTACCTTTGTGAGCTTGATGACAGAGAGGTCAGGGGAAAATCCCATCAGAGAAATTGGAATAACAAGACCTGAAAAATCCAGACATAGTTATTTAATTGGCTGTGGGTTTGAAGATGGCTTTAGGGAAACAGTACCTCTGGTTATTTTTGTTTGAATACAAGTCTGTTTTGTATGTTTTACACACAGTTTAGGGGCTGAGAACATGTGCTTTTTAATTGTGCTTGAATTCCAAAATTATGTTTTTAGAGTGTTGCTGTAGGAACACAACATTAGCTAATATAGCTCTAAGAATTGTCAATAAATTGTAATTCAAATTTGTAATTAATAATTAGGCTGGCTGTTTCCTCACAATTATTAAGAGATATCTTTCTGTTCTATTCCTTATTTCCTCCCCATACAACAGTTCAGGAATTTCGAGCTATGTATGGTAATAAAATAAATAATTCTCTGGCCAGGTGTTGATATTTGTATTAATTCAGATTATTTTGTATACTATAAATGTAATGATAAATGCAGTGAAGGAAAATTATTAGCGTATAGACAAAATCGGATTGGAATGATCTTTTTAATATCGTTGCTATGCACACAGTGGATTCATTGTCTTTCTCTTGCACACTGCAGGCTCCCGCCATAGATGTAATATTAGCTACCCTCCAGTCACCTACACACAGCTGGAATGCACTCTTACCTACCTTCTGTCAAGGCCTTTTGATTATTACCCAGTCCTCCTCCTTCTGTGCCAGCCTGCCATGCCATAGCTCAGACCCTCACTGGAGACCAGGGGTTATTGCAGCACTTCAGCCCGTCTCTGGTTGGTACTGTAACTGAGTGCTGGGGAACTCATAGACTGCACTGTATAGTGAGCATGTGCTTCACGCGTGTATAAATGCATTCCATATCATGCTATGCTATATGATTCCTTAACTCCTACATGCTAGGGCTGCTCGATTATGGCAAAAATCATGATCTCGATTATTTGGGCCAATAATTGATATCACAATTATTAAAAACGATTATCCATTTACTTTGAAAACATCCATTTATTGAAGAAAAAAAAATTGAACAGTATGTTTTTAATAAATAATCGTTTTATTTTGATTATGTTGTTTTCATAATCGTTGCAAGCCAAAATCGTAATTGCGATTAAAATACGATTAATTGAGCAGCCCTACTACATGCATGTATTCATTGTGCAACCACTGTATCTCAAAACTGGGATTCATTTGGATACAGAAACAGAACACAATAAGGTCTGGTGTTTTAAATCAATTATTTATCCAATATTTTAATGATCAGAGTGCCTGGGGTGATCAAAGGCTCGGTTCAAGCTCCACTGCCTTTGCTCGCTTAGACATCCCTCTGTACTTTGATGTGGTTCACCAACAAATGCACTTATCTTAAGCATAACTCTCTCTCCCAGGCTTGCATGTGGGTGCTTTGAAACCACTAGTTTGAGAGGCGTATAACAGAGAGAGGGTCACTGACCAATCCTTGCTGAGGAGAAAAAAATAGATATCTCTCTGATTTATGGGCTCCAGCAATCAGATGTACAACTACTATTTTGAATGTCATCTAAGTACGAGACAAGCATAGGTCACCTTCTCAGATCTCCCATGTACATTATCATATATTTAATTGGTTGGCAAGGTCTCTAACTTGAAGTGTGTGTCACAAGATGCTGAATAAAACATTACTTGGAGAAGAAACAACTGCTTGATGGCAGCCTCAAGTAAAACCCTTGCTTTAAATGACCAGTCAGTGAATGCAAATGAGTTACTCTTCAAATAGACCTGACAAATGTTGGTGTGCTCAAATATGCAATTATTTATATTAGAAAAATCATCTCATATACTCAAACATAAAGTTAAAACATTCATTATCCTTGTCAATTAATTATTAGAGGTTAGTGCTATAGCAGTTCCAGACTTAATGACAGTTTGGTGTAGTGATAAGTACGTTATGAATAATTCTAGCTCATATCAAGGTTATAAGAGCTTTTTATAACCTATATATGTCACCTTACAGTATGCACAACATGTCATGTGTGAGATCGTGTCTATATTACATTTTTGTAAAGCCTGCATGTGCATTCTCCCTATAATAATTGTATATACAGTATCGACCACACTAACCATTCCTTATCAGAACATTTCAGCATTAAATGTTATGCATGCATGACTTTAGTTGTCTAAATGGTAAACAATTCCCAAATGTCTCAATATGTCTCCACACAAACATGTATATATATATATGTGTGTATACATAAAGTACAGTCTGTGATAAATACTTTTCAATACAAATGATATCACTGTGCCAGGTAGTTATTTGTCAGAAGCTTGGAGACCTTACTTCTTAATTTAGTTTGGTTCTCCACCCTGAAGCTCCATTTTGTTTTTGATGAATGGCTTTGGTTGTACCGTTATCGCTCAGTTAGTAGCAACATCCCTTAGTGAACAATTATGGCAGGATAATCTGTTGACATGAACTTGTTTCCTGTTCATTGTTTTACCGTTCCACCTCAGCAGTCCTTTCTGCTTCTCCCCCTGTCTCAGTGGCTTCTCCCTGCCAGATTTCTTCTATTTTCTTTGCAAATCAAGTCATGTACTTGGATTATTATACACAGTACAAAGAAAACAAAATTGGTGATTAAAAATTAAATACTCTTATCTCTCTGTGAGTTATCTCAGTCCCCAGAGAGAGGATGCTATTTCGCAGGCTTGCGGGTGTCTTTTGTTCCCAATTTAGAAGCTTGACGCTGTTTATTGTTAATTTTTGATGCTTCATTTGATATTCTGCTCACTTTCCTTTCTGACATGCAGAGAAAACATCTTTATCAAAGTGTCATTTGTATGGCTTGTGTTGTCAGGATGTCAGGTTTGCCCTATTCTCTACAGTTCTGGGGAGAGGGTGTGTGCTCTGCAGTCGGTTTGTTGGCGTACCCAGCGTTTATGTGCTCGACAAACTCTGCGTATGAGGAAGAAATCAATATGTATCCTAAATCTCAAGTCAAACATAACAACAAATACATTTTAAACCTCAAAATCTATGAGGGTGTCCATTTTGAACTCTTGACTGGAAAGATCCCACTGCAGTTTCCTTTGTTTGCTTCACATATCCATTCCTATAGTAAATCCTCTGCAGAGTTACAATCAGACAGTGATGTGAAATGTTCTTTTGTCTTTGCAGGAGGCCTGTCAACTCGGCACGATAACCTCTGTGAATGTAAGTCTGTTCTCTGCTCCTTCTTGCATGTGCATTTCCATCATTAAAATGTCTATTTGCTTTCTTTTTTCACACGTTACCGCTTAAACAAATCGGCATGTCTCCCCTATACTATTTCTTGCCAGGAATATACATAATTGTTTCCATTTGAAAACCACAGTTAGAGTTTAATGTTGTAACTTCAGTTGAAAGGTTCTGTGGGTTAAAAAGAGAGAAACCATCAAAGGCATGAAACACTTGTAGAAAACCCTTTTTTTTTTATTACAGTATTATCTTACAGCAATAACTTATCTATGTATCTCTTTCATGGCATGATCTTTGATTTTTTTATAAAACTTTTTAAATATGTGAGGTTGTGCGTGGGTTTCTTTGATGCTACATATGTACATATAACAGAAGTACATGTTCTGCTGAGAGTAAAATGCCAATGTATTTACTTTCAATTGGATATTTTTGCTTGTTGAGGTAAATGTTTCATCTCAGCTGAAGGGCATTTCCCAGTTCCTTTTAAAACATTAAATCCAAAGGGGTTGTGGTCAGTCCCTCCCGCTTTATTCTCTTTATCTTGCAGTTCATGTCTGCACACAGGCTCACAGTTCACCAGTCTGAGAGCAGGGCTGTCAAGAGTTTCAACTCAAACATTTTAAATTCACAGAGAATGTGTAAACCGCAGGTTTTGTATTTCGTACCAACTAGTTTTTGTCGAGCAGTCTCAAAGAATCATTCTAAAATGGTCAAATATTTCTTATATTACTTTAAGTGGATTTATTCAGGGATATACTTTGCATTAATACTGTCATATTTCTTGTTGCACAGAAAGATCATAGCATATGACTCATTAACAGTTACAATGTATTTAAACAAATAAATCATAGGTCAAAAATCACCCAGTATTCTGTCTGCCCACTAGCTGCTACAATCACCTCCTTCTTGCATGTTCCCGCTAACTCATCATTTCACAAACAGTGAGATATCACCTCACACATAATAGGCCACGCTGGAACAGCGTGTACAAAAAGGAAGGACACACCCACAAAGTGAAATCACTAACAGATTTGTGTGGATGTTGCCCGATCTTGACATCAAGCAGAAACATGCGGCACAACCCTTTGGGAGAAATACTTCGCCAATGCTGTTTTTATTATTTTGTCCTCCTTATAAGACATGTGAGACATGACAAATCACCATCTCCTCTGAAAAGATTTATGCAGGTCTAGGTGTACCCGCAAGCTGATCCTTATCTGAAATGGCAGAGCCAATCTCCCCTGATTCACTCCTAAGTGGTCCCTGTTTATCACTCAAAGTGAGGTGGTTGTCAGCCAAGAACTACTTCTCTGTGTAGGACTGAAATCTTTGCTGTTTCTAGAGAGCAGTAGTTGGGGGGTAACGTTCATCCTAATAAAACTCAGAGTCGTGGCCTTCTAAAGGACATGGTTGTAGGCTGCTATTCCCTCTATGTCTAAATATAACAGACTTCTAATCCTGTAACGTTTGAATCCAGCCCAATCTGCCTATTGTCTGGGTGGTTACCAGAGGGAGGGTTTTGGATTGGCTGGCTTGTTATATGGTAGAACTTGGCACCCATCTCTCCTGTTCATGTTATCTCTGTGTACATACTTCTCAAGGCAGTGTTTTATCTGGCTGAACGGGCTTTGTTTGGTCTTTATCTCTTACCGCAGCTTGTCTTTGCTTTATGGATTTCTGGCAGCTTCTTTAAATAAGTGATAATGCTTCTCAAAACACTCACCTTGAGTCCTCTGTGAATGTTTGTCATGTTTGTCTTTCAACACTGATGTTTTATTCACCTTAGTCAATCCTTCTGACGGCATAAGTTGTATTTATTCCATCCCATTTAATGGTGTTTGTTCTACTTAACATTGTAATTATATACGTCTTAGCATTGGGTTCATTGTAAAATCAAATGCGGCTTTTCCTAACATCTTGCACCAACTTGAATGGGCTTGAATAAACAGCCGCCTAAAATGAACACACTCCCTTATGCAAAATGATTATTTCCTAATTGTCACGGACAGCTGTTTGTTCTAATAGATTCTGGATGCCATTGTTGGAGCAAGTTTCCAATAATTAGAGTCATGTGGAGAGGAAGCTTGCTTTTTGTAGAGCTGCCAACCTTCCATAAGTGGGCTCTTTCTTTTGCTGGAACCTGGACTTTTTTCGTGCATCCTCAAGTAATTGGAGAAACAGCTGCCAACGCTGTTTGAGAACAAGAGATATTTAGACTCCTTGAAAAGCGTAGGCAAACATGGCAGACAGAACTATATGATTTTGCCAACAAGGTATCCTTCTCCTCTCTGTCTTAGGAAATGAATACATCCGCATGAGGAGTGGAAAAAAAGCTCTTTCATACCGAACCTTAGAAATATACCTCATCATTTGGCAGCAAAATATGCACAAACTGTGCTGGAGAAACAAGATTAATTCAAAGGAGTCCTGCATAAAATATTTGCAGATTGGTCAGAAATGTGTATGGTACATATGAACAGATACTGTACCTCTTTGCTGTTTTATTTTCTTAATATAAACATAAATATATAAATATAAACGGCAACGAAAAGTATTTGTTTTTGAGTTGTTATCTCACACGTTGAAGGTTGTGTGTGTTTTTTGGTTCGTTTCTTTGACTGCATGCCCGTTTTCTCTTTATTTCTCACCTGTCTTTTACTTGGTGGCACACACTCACTCAGGCACACCCCCACACACACACACACACACACACACACACACACACACACACACACACACCCACACACAGTGATTTGTGGCCTCGGGACCTAGATGAATCAAGTAAATAGAATAATAAGCTAGCTGTTTCAACATCACAGTATTGAAAACCACTCAGTTGTGCTTTCAGAGTGCTAATTGTGTGGATTTAGGTTAGTCAACCCTCTCTGATAGTTTTTAAATGAAGCTTTTTTTATGCACTTAGTTTTTGGCAGTTTGTCCTTCATTAGTGGCAGACTTTATTTCACTCTCCTGCACTCCAATTTTCTAAGCCTTATTTAGTCTTATCAAAGAACAACAAGCGGTAAAGTATTTTCACACAGAGACATCACCTCCTCCTGAGCTTAAAGGAGCATGTTTTAATAATGTTTTTTTTAATTCGGGACTTGCATATTGCTCTTCTTGCTACAGCGATGAAGAAAATCAAGATAGTTATATTTGCTTTGAAAAAAAATCTCTTATCAGTTTGAATAATGGGATATATAAAATTCACCGCAATAACCGAAGCTGAGGGCGTAATTATATTTTATGTGTTTTATGCTCCTATACAGTGTGAGGCAGTATGATGCTACTCAGGGAGTCATGTGAAGACAGGAATTTAAGCAACAGAATATATCACTATGACAATTTTACCGACATTACCTCAAAGCTATCAGATCGCCTCGCTCCTCGTTTTTTTGTCAAAGTAGAGGGAAATGATATGAACAAAACCGAAGAAAAATGTGAAATCAGTGGTATCTACAGAACCCACGGTGCCTCACAAAATGAACGAGTGTAACTGTGCGGTTTGTTTTCTGGAGGAATCGCGAACATGATAGCAGACACCGCTCCCCACACAGGATTTGTTTTTCTTTTTTAAGCTCCAAAGAAAGGTCGCAACATGAACTTCTGTAAACCACCAGAGAAATCAAAGAGGCCTGCACCTTTCAGAAGAAAATGCCCACACTCCTGTGATCCCCAAGACTTTACAAATCAAAGTCTCAGCCTCCACACACATTCCACTTATTTTGTGTCTAAACTGGGTGAGAGGGAAACTAGGACATAGTTCAACCTGTTAATACACATCCAATCTTTATCAGGACGGGAAGTTGCAATTATAAATCTTTTACTGGGTTTAATATCTGGAAAGTAATTCACTAAACTCAACAGGCCAGAAATCCATTTTGGGTTATGAGGTCACTGTTTCAATTAGTGCCCCTGGTGATAGGATGCCATTTTGCCATATTTTATAACTAAAAGCAGTTGAAGATGATAGATGCAATGGTTGTTATCTAACAATAACCTCTGATACAATTAGGAATGGATTTCCCTTGTAAATACCATCTCACATTACTCATTTACCTATAAACAAGCCTTGTTGTCACTTGTCATTATGACATTAATAATCTTTGTTTTGTCGTTGGTAGTGTTCCAGGACTGTCTTTAGGAGTAGAGAGAACAGTTATAAATGATTCGTAGTTTTATACCGAGGTGCATTCATCTCAGGAACGACAGGACTGGATTTTACATACTCTCTCTCTGGTGGCCAATACATTTGTCAGTGTTTTGTTGAGAAAAACACTAAAGACAAGCACTATCTGAGGTCAAATCTCAAACATTGGATTGACGATGACATTGTGTTTTTACAAGGTTGGTCATTCCCTTAGCTGATATAACCCTGCAGTGAGTTACGGTTTTGAATGCCCAGGTTTTGCAATCTCAGATATTTGTGTCCTGTATCTCAATACAATTGAGAAGAAAGGAATTTCTAATTTGGTAACTTTTTTTCCATTTACCACAAAGAATCAACGTGTATATCCAGAAAATGTCCTTGTAGCTCATAACTCACTAGAATATATGGCGATGGAACTTCTCTCTTCTGCAAACAACATCCCTGCAAAAACTCTTTTGATAATGTTCTATAAAGTTATCAAGAACACCTTGATACTTTTCAATGTCATATTTCAATGCTGTGATCACCAAGCATTTCCTCTTCATTTGACTTATGGTGGTATCTAAATTCTCTCTCAACCTGGACATTTTATTTTATTTCCAACCTTTTTTCTTCATTGTATTACTGTACTTAGTATTTGAGTGATTACACAATCAAGGGCCCTAGAAAAAGATGTTGTTTGATAATTATCTTTATGGTGTTCGTTCTTTCTAATGCTTGGGCGTTGAATAGCCGACTATAGGCGTGACCTTCAGAATAACAGCTCCCCATTGGCTGGAGCCGAACGTCAGCTATTCCTTTTTCACTCCACAAACTTGTCATGTAATGATTTGTAATGTGTATTGCACTCTTAGCTACACTACGCTGTTTTATTTCCTATTTTTGTACATCTTTTGCACATTTTACACAGGGGTCTCTAACAGAACATTTCTGTTTGTTGGTTTGCTCCAGACTCAGCGCCGCGTGACGTTCCATCTTCCAGACGGTTCCCAGGAGAGCTGCAGTGACAGCGGGCTGGGAGACCCGGAGCCAAGCAGCACGGCCAGCACCACCCAGCCCCTTCCCCTCAGCTTCCCCCAGGAGGAGTACTATGAGCAAACATCACCTAACAGCCGCACCGAGGGAGATGGAAACTCAGACCCTGAATCTAGTGAGTACTTTTTACTTTTTACTCAGACAGCAGGCGCATTATGATATTTAGTTTTTCTCATTTTTTCTAAATGTTCCGTTATTTATTTTGGCTGTTTCAACATAATTTAATTTACAAGTGGCCATCTGTGTTGTTATGCAGTAAAATAATGTCAAGGGATTACAGCTGTGTTAGTCATAGGAACATGACTTCCTTCCAAACTTTTAACAAGATACAATTTCAGTAAAAAACATATATAATCTACTTACACATAAATATGTCTGCTACTCATAATGCTTCTGTGAGGTCATTCTTTAGATAAGTGGTACAACAGTTTTGTTGAGTTCTACTTATTAAGATTTAAAACCAAAAACCCTTCTCATTCGTATTAGAAATGCAAATAAATTGGATTGAATCAAAACAAGCTGCAAATCTGTTGTCATGGGAGTGCACAAATAATATTAAGGGTGTAACTTGCACAACGGTGCATTTAATATCGACCATTTATTTTGCAAAAATGTATTTTTCAAATGTTGTAACATAAGCTATGGGGGAATTATATCTCTGAAGTTGAGACTATTTTGCTCAATTTATTCAAATGATTCAGAAGACAGCTGTCACTGTCTGGCTTACTGCCCAATGATGTTCTACATAAAAAAGCCCCATTGAACGATGGGATACACAACTCTTTCCTCATAAATAAACAACAATAAAAAAAAAAATCATGGCTCGAAAATAACTGGCTGAGTGGAAAAAGAAATGTGATTAAGACACACAACAGAGGACCCTGGGTTTTTCCACCAACCATAGTGTGGATCCAAAGCCCGTGAACCAGCAGCATGCCAATGATGCTGCTGAAATGATTTTGCTCCACCTTAACATGAACAGGTCCCCTATCACTGTCCTTGTCACATACCAACCCCCTCCATTTCAGGCTCGGTTTTCTAGTCCTGGTGGGTTAGATTTTATTTTCTGGAGGTAACCCTGCACCATATATTACAGGCTTGGTGGAGGCTCATATAGGTGTAGACCTTCACTCCTCCTGTGGCCTGTGTGTATCATTCCTAGAAATGCATTAGCCATTGCACAGAGTTACCTGTCAACAAAAACAAGTGTGTTCTTTTCTTATTCTATCCGGCAGAGAAACCATCTACAGGACAGGTAGAAATAGATTGCTTTGCATACACCTACGTGCAGTAGCCATTGTGTCATAGTTGTAAGTGAGACAACGGCCCATGGTGCATCTGCCTCCACAGCAGCTGTGTTGACAGGTCTGGGTGTCAGTGTCAGTGTGATTGTGAATGTATTTGTTAGACAGTAGACAAGATGGGTGGCATCCTGGCGATAGATTCCTGTTCATTTACATGCAATGGTCCGCTACATATGTAATTTTTCTATTTCTGATAAGAAGACATTATAAGTTTCTCCAAGAATTCTTTTTTTTTACGACATAGCTACACACAACCAGCTGACCTCCATTCCACACACACACACACACACACACACACACACACACACACACACACACACACACACACACACACACACACACACACACACACACACACACACACACACACACACACACACACACACACACACACACACACACACACACACACATTTGCACACCAGGCACGTGTATAAACACACATAGAAACACCTACATCTAATGATCAAACCTCTCCTTCCCCAGCTGTTCCCTTTAATATATTCACCACAGTGACAGAAGTGATTCATATATGTGATTCATTCACATACAGAGGCAATTGCTCATCATCTCATTAATATTCAGTGACATAAACATCTCATACTTCATAAACTTACTCAAATACTGCACTTATTACCCTTCTTCCCTCTGGGGTAATATTTGTTGAAGTGGATTAGTTTTAGATAGAAAACCATGCTAATGTAGTAAATGCATGTGTACTTATACAAATTGCTGAGTGTTTTAACAGACTAACTGAGAGAGAGTTTAATATTGGTAATTGGAAAAGTCAGTTTAGTTATTTGACCACAATCCCCCTAGTAATACTTTGTTGTAACGATATCCCACCAAATTATATTAAATGTAATTCTTACTGATAAAACCATAAAAAGGTACCGGTACCTTAAGGCTTTTGAGGGTTGAGTAAACACCATAAGAAGTGATATGATTAATATTATCCCTTGTAAAATATATGTAGAAATATGCAGTGTTCATATTGCTTGAGTTTCCAGGCTGCCAAGACATACAGGAATGTAATATTTAATATTTCTATAATTTAGGTAAATTGACTTTACACCCCATATATTCTCGCCTAAAGTCAATAAAGGTCCTTCATTTGCTGTTAGATGCCACTGATTTAACACACTCTCGCACATCACTTGACTGAGTGAATGTCGCCTGGTTCATCTGGCTTCACTTTCTACTTCCAGAAGTTAAAAGATAAACCCTGACTCTGTGCTGCTCAGTTTAAAAAGAGAGATGGGTCCTGTGGATGTTGACCGTCTCAGACGACAAGTGCGTTGGTGACAGATGGCGGCATAAGATGGATGCGATTTGGTTTTATCAATGAGCACCAGGCCGACATGGCCATGGCAAACTCGTATTATGTCGACTGAATTTGTAAAGCAGAGAGAACTAGAAAGAGTGGAGTGGAGATGGAAAGGCTCCAAGTGAAGAGGAAGAAATAGAGCTGAGAGATTGAAATACTTAAAAGCCATGTTGGTAGAAAGAGAATTTCAGGAGTCAAACGTGGTATTGTTTCGTAAAGGTGCCTCAGCTTGGACCAGAATGTCAACTTGCACTGAATAATTGTCCGTGCCAAAGGCAAGCCATGTGGCCTTCTTATGACAATGAATTTCTCAACTCCTCTTTAAACCTGCATCTTTATTAGACCACCCACTCTTGAAATAAAGTTCATATGACATTTTATGTTTCTATTATTTATGAGTTAGGCGGCTGTTCATTTTATGGGCTCTTGCTCCCCCCTCCAGGCTTACTTCACCACCCGCCATCAGTCTTTCTGCTGTCGCCTCCTTTGTCACACGATGTTCCGAAGGTTTTGATATTTCCTCCTCTGTCTCGACAAATAGATAAAAGCTGCAAATTAATATCATTAGCATGTGTGTTTTTATGTCCAACCCCCCTGCGTCTTACAGCTGGCTTTTACAGAACTGCACATCCAGAACAATTAAGCATGATGAATTGTACCTGCCCCTTTGGGCCAAATTGCAGCACTTCATCAACACATCAAAAACAGGAATGCATAATGATATGCGATGCATTTCTTCCCTCGAATACGAAATAAGTTCTCTTTCAGCTGATTTTCTCTACTGACTCAGTGGCATCCTCTGCACAGTTTTAAAAAGAACCGCCTTCTAGGCATCTGCAGCACCTTTTCCTGGATTCACTAAGTGCTCGGTTTAATTGTAAAAGTAAAAGCAAGAAGGTGCTAAAAATATCATTTCCGACCCATGTTGGCTCACAAACTCCTCCTGTGGATTTGAGTTTGTTGTATCAGTGGCCTTGTTCTGATCCGTGCGACTGCACTTGTGATCACTTAAGGTTTGCAATTGCATTATTAAATCCTGTGTTTTTATTTTGATGTTATTATATTTTTTTCAATCTGTTCTTGACCTTATGAAGTCCTGAAAAGCATTATTTGTGCATGATGGGAATCATCATGTCATGAACGGCAAACAGAACTAAGCCCTCATACAAAGTGCAGCAAAGTGGGAGCAAATCCCTGAGTCTAAATCCTTCACATTTTTCAAACAATACACAATTTTGTTCTCTGGGCGATTTGTAATATACTTATTTCTTTCTCCTGTTGTCAGAGCTGAGGGATTTAAGAGCTTGTGATTTTCCCCACTTACAAGCAGCTCACTACAGGCAGTTTTGAAGCACTGCATTAGTCTCCAGAAGAAACATGAAAAAGCTGTACAATATAATGCCGTATCTTAATCTGTGGCATATGGCTTTGAAATGACCAGCTTACACCTTGTCTGTCTAAGATCTAAATCTGCTATTAAAATAAGCCAATCCGTTTTAAACACTGCAAGTATAATAAGATTACAGTTTTAAATGTGCTACACAGTGTATTATAAAAGAAAAAATGTTTAACAATAAGGAATCGCTTCATCAAATAACTAGATATTAATCAAATATGTTGTTTGATTTTTAAATGTCATTTAACATTGTCCAAATTAGTTTTTAAGGCTTTAAAAGTAAACTATGTATAATTCCTAATGCCTGCAGACAAATAATCTGATTAAAGGCTTTCTGAGTTCATACTTTATGGGGTTCCCAACTCTTTGATTTCTGTACGTCCAACATTTTCATAAAAGCTCTCAGACTGAGTTTCCAGTTGACTGATTTATAACTGCACGTTTTCAATTCTGTTGGAAAAGGCCACTTGACTTCATCTAGTGTACAGGGACTACTTGAAGTTGTAATACTTCTCAAACACTGACTCTACCCAGTATGTCTGGCTGCCAATACCAGTGCTAAGATTGGAATTCAATCTGCCTGTGAATAAAGTGATTTCATGAGGAGTCCTGAAAGAAGTTGCATGGTGTTGGTTGGAACTCTTAGACAAAGCGGGACCAACCATCTTGCAAAACTGAAGCGCTACATGTTGTCATACGATGCAATAGTTTAGCAAATCATTATGTGACGGCAACGAAGCACGCCATCGTCTTCAGTAGAGTTAGCTGCATTAATTATTCATATGAACCCAATCTCAGTTTCACTTTGAGGGTTCTCATATGCAATTAGAAGTAATGAATGTGCTTCTTAATTACATTCATTTGTGCAAATTTCCATTCCCCATTGAATTTTTCTGTGGAAACATTGTGACACTGACCAATGGCATATCATTTGCAATGTGACTAAATCCATTCAGCATAGAACAATTAGCTGTAATTAGTGTTACAATGTCATCAACGACCAGGGGGAAAGGCTGACATGCAAAGGCGAAGAGGACCCTTGTTCAGAGAGTTTAAAGTCCAGCATTGTAGGAGTTTACTGATAATTGGCTGACAACAGGTCAAAAAGAGGATGAACTGTGAGACTGCAAGGCTTGACTTTTTTTCAAACTAATTTTTTTTTCATGTTAAGTTGACTGAGCAGGCATTCTGTTTGATATTAATGGCCTTCTACACATTTACACACTTAGCACAACCTTTTACTCCTGCCAGACCATCTCGTCATCTGCTGCTGACAAATGAGCAGCTTCACTAAAGTAATTAAGAATGAAGCACGCTGCTTAAGGGTCGCTGGTGGTTGTTGAGAGATGGGAGGGAGCATTTCTCATTCATTTCACATCATGACCTTACAAATTGTCATGTTATCAGAGATATGCTGGCTGTGGCGTGTATATTTTATTCATGCCTCACATAAAATGGTAAATCAGCCTATTCCTCTTTTTGCAGTTATTACACAATCTACAAGATAACTTTTTCCAACTCCTTTTTTTTCACATCATTTGCAGTTTGCTTCTCGCTATATATTCTCCTGCATATAAATAAATAAAAGCCTTTGTGCCTTCTGGCTCCCAGAACTGTTTACAGCTGCCCCAGTGGGCCTGCAACTGATCTAAATGAAGCAACAGTGAGTATTAACCTACATAGATTGGACCTTTCCTTTTAAGATGATTTAGAATTTTTTCCTCTCTCTTTGTTTTGACCGCTGGGGGTCTAGCGCTGAGTCAGAAGGGGATTTAGATGGACTCATCTGTATCCTTCTCAACTGATTGGGATTTGGTGGAAGCGCTCAGTTCTCAGAGGTGAGCTGGAGGGGAACCCTTGTTTTATCTGGTTCAAATGCCACACCAGTTGTCTCAGAGAGACAGACGAGCTATTGATCTGAAGGAGTCAACTTGGCTCGAAGAAATCTCTCTCCACCCTCCTTCAAAGGACTGAGAAGTGTCATGTAAGAAACCTCCTTTTCCAGAGTATTAGACCTCTTCTCTGTTGCCCTGCCAAAGTCCTCTGTGAAGTTGAGACAGGGGCTTTGCGGTACAAACATCTAGATCTATACAGAACATGCTGGGAAAAGATGTTACATTTTGGGAGTAAGGCATTCATAGTTTCAATATTGTAAGTGCTTAATTTCAAAACCTGAAAAATAACTCATATAATACAAGTTTAATGATGACATGATGAGTGTTTAGAGCTGACTTAAAGTGCACCTATCATGCTATTTTTAGGCAATAGTATAGGTCTCAGATATATAAAAATATATAAAAAACATGTCTATGAAGTGTTTTGCTCAAAATACCAAACAGATCACCCATTCTAGCCATGCCTCATATCCCTCTATTTCACTTCCTGTTTCAAAAGTACTGATTTTGGGAATAAAGCTTTAAAAAAAAAAAAAGATTAAAAAAAGGAGGGGGCGGAGCCATGGATGTATAATAAGAACTGGGGCGGAGCCTCCTATGAGAGTTGCTCATTGGCGCATGAAGACAAAATGGCCCAACTTTTGAGAGAGCGAAAGGTCACGAAAGTATTCATATAATCATATAATCCGTTCTTATTGTGCATCCAAGGTAAAACTCATGTAGTACTGAACACGTCACATGAACGTGCCGGGCGGTGCGGTCCCGTGGGTTAGATCCGCGTTCATAATGCAGAGGAAAATAACACTCAGAATAACGTTATTAGCAAATTTTACAACTTGAGGACCGAATGTTTTTAATAAGGGCTATACAAATGTTCATACTGGGTAGTTTATTTAGTTTCAAAAAAATTATCCAACGATTTACAGACGTCTCTTTCCAAATGTTTGTCAATGGGAAAAAGTATTTCCGGGCCCAGCGACTGATACGGAAGTGTAGTGCCGCCGTTTGCCACAACGGATATTTTCCTCAGTCAGGTGCACTTCCTGGGGGCTTGGGCTGAGCTCATGCGGGACCCGGCAGCTACTGTCTAAACTGAATACTGCCGTGGTGAAACGCCATATCATGGATTATCAAGGATTATTTTTGAAACAGTATGGAGCTCAAAGGCTTTCTCTCTTGCCGGTTATACCACAAGGTGAGTTCCTCTTATTTCCTGCTTCTTCACACACATGCTCTCCAGTACAGGTTAGCTATGAGTGTTAGCCATGCTAATGTAAACATGCACCGACCATATTACGTCCAAAACAGTCGGGCATTGTTTCTGATAGCAACTTTCTGATAGTGCCGTGGGTCCACATTTCCGATATTATGTCACATCAGACGCAAATCTTGATCAGCTCTGTTGTACCCCCGTTTTTAGAGATTTGGGTACGGAGGAAAAGAGAGAGGGTTTTATTTTTTGACGCTGCGTGAGTTCCCCGACACACCAGGGACACATATTTATGTATAAAATACATCAAAAAGTGCATTTTGTATGATAGGTCCCCTTTAACATCTAATTGACACAGACGTGACCGTGATTAGAGTGAAAACAGGTCTCTTAGTTGACGAGACATTATGAGTGACACACACTTACTGTAGGTTTTAATTGTTTTTAAACAGACATCTACAAATTTGGCTGTTTTAATTGACATCTCTTTATTTTGTTATTTCATTCAAATGTTTTAGTAGGTTAATGAACGTTTAAAACTAGAAACAGATTGGTTGCTGCTAAAGCATCAATTATTACTTTGATGCAACATTTGGTAATGCCCTGAGAGGTGTGATTTAAATATTCAGCTTCATTCAGCTAGATTTTTAGGAGAGAACACAAAAGTTGCAGTGAGCAGCCCTGTGACTTGAGTGGGCTTTTCCAAGATCTGCACAATTAAATTATTTATTCCAAAGTTGTTAACATGTTCAGTAGGTCTGGTGTCTGGTTTGGGAAGGGATCAATAGCTGCCAAGTTTCATCTTGTCTCTGGACAATGTATTCTGAACTCGGCAGGGATAGCAGAGACTTCAAACAAGGATGTAGGCTCAAAGGCCCAGCCAGCAATTCACTTTGTTCCATTTCACTGACTCTGTGATTCCTAAACCACAATATGGTTCAACTGCTTATTAAACTTGTGAAACGCTAGGTTCAAGAGTGGTGAACTTATTTTGTTTTGTATTCCATGCAGCTGATAGAACATCAGTTACATCATTAAAAACAATACCAACCATCTGTAAGGAAACATTGGCAAGACATTTATTGGATGCTTGTAGTGTTTTTGGCAAATCATGCAAAACGAGAAGTTGTATTTAATATTTGTATCCTTTTTTAATTTAATCTGGTTGAAGTCATGCAGGCAGAAAACTGTAATAAGTCAGAGGTTCTCAGCTCATTTTTAAATCACTTGAACTTTGAAGAAATCCCACCACAGATCTGGACACCACAAACCTTCCAACACTTCTGAAGAACCACGCTGTCCTTTCAGTGCAATGAGCCGAGGTTATACCTGTCTGAAAGAGCAAAAACTCTCACTCTCACCCTCAGAAGCAGGAGGAAACATGGGAAGCTATCAAATATAGATGTGCTAATGTTTTATTCAAGGCCATTTGTTATAGATAGCTTTTTACAAAAATCCCAACTTCTTTTCATTTTTAGCTTGAGAGCTTTTGTTTGCATTAACATTTTCCACTGCAATTGAACTGCTCCTGTCCCTCCCAGCAACCCCTGCTCACACAACATCCACTAAAACACATACACACACTGGACAGTATACCTGAAGTACACGCAGGCCAATTCCCTGTTCAAAATAGAATCCAGAGCATTGCTCTATGCCCCACTTCATTTCCAGTGCCTTAAAACAATAAACCCATGTCCTTCAAATGGGGATGAATTTTTCTTTTGTAATATAACTAAAAATTGTAACATGTTTTCGTACGACAAAGTATAAACACAATATATCCTAATCTGAGATTTTATGTTATATAAAATTCTATCATGAGGTCCGAGGTCAGCCTGATTCGTATTTCATCAAAGCCATTATGCTCCGGCTTGGAGGTGTTGAATTTCCGTATAACCGGTGAAATGGTTTGTTGTCAACAACTGCGTTAGAGGAAGTGCATCTCTCTCTCCCTCCTTCTTTGTCTCCCCCCAACAACCTCCATCCCCCCACCATCCCTCTTACCCCTTTTAAGATATAGCGCCACAGACAGATTAAAATGCATGGTCTCATCCCTTTCTCATTTTTCACATGGAGTCGGTATCAAGGATAAGGATGGCCTCTACTCAGAAGGACTTATTGACCAAAATAACTGTGCATCAATATGTCTCCTGAAGGCTGAGCAGACCACAGCATCACAGGGGTTGTATTTTCACCAACCCTTTCAGCCTTTAATGTTATTGACCTGGGTTGTCTTGATATGCTGGAGAACTACATGCCAGGCTAAAAACATAGAGAATGGCTAACCCATTTTAAAGCTTCATTTTCCTAAAAAGGACACATTTATTGATGCATCAGAGCAAAATGAATGTTACAAGCATGCTGACGGATGAGAAACAGGGAACAAAACAAGTGAGATTTGCTTAGAGAACGGCATTCTGTGACCAATATAAAATTACATTGCTGCTTTTCCCTGGCTTATTTTTACAATAAGAATTCCCTATGAGATAAACTGCAGTTTTGATGAGATTCAATTTACAGTGATAGCTGCAGTATTGCTGCAATGACATCAATGATATGATGACAGACGGCTACAACTATGATGCCATCTGTCTATATTTCACGTATTAACATATTTCTAGTAAAATGTGTCATTCACGGGCGATGCAATATTTTCCTGTGAAAGCATTAATTTCAGAAGCACAGGAATAGAATTGCAATACATTTGACTCACGCACACACGCACACGCACACGCACAGGCACACACACACACACACACACACACACTCCAATTCTGATGAAGTTACGAGCAGTTCATTCAATTGTCTGGTATATAATAAAGCATGCAGGTTACAGTGTGTTTAATCTGCATCCTGAGATACCACAGGGATTTAATCCAGGTATCGAATGCACATCCATGAATGGGATTTCTCCAAACGGTCCTGTATAGGGCCCTATCCCCACTAGATCAATGCATACACTGACTGGTTGATAAATTGGTATTCACGGACAAATGGATCACTTCAGAGACCACTCACAGGCTAGTAAGTCTGACAAATGGAGTGAGAGTATGGCAAAGAAAAGAAGGAGTTGAACTCAATGAGAGCTTAAACAAAGCACTTTTTAAGATGTGATATGCTGAGTGAGTAGATTTCAGGTATGCCCCGCAGGATATTTCTGACCTACCAGAAAATAACATGGGGCCTTCGAGGGACCTGACTCTGAACACACAAACCCTCTTGATATGAGCCCACTGTGGTCAATTTTCAGGGCGCTTCTGCCTGGATTCAAGTTTCGGCATCTGTGAGAACCTCAAGGCAATGTAGCGCTTGTGAGGTCAGTCAGCTGTCTGACTTGCCATGCAGAAGCAGAAACAGAACTGGTGCTCGAGCATCGCCAGAAGCTCTTGCGAGGCAGGCACACAGACTGTGTCCCTTTGTCCCCATTTCCCCCAGACACCTTTGTGATTGCATTGATTTGTCCTGATTCCATTTAGCCAGGGGTCCCTCTGGATTTCAAGTGTCAAACATCTGTCATACAGAGACTCCCTCATGCAGACTAATTCAGCAGCCTCACCAGAGCTAAATCCTCCCGGAACCGATTGTTAGCATAAAACAAGAATTGGATTTATAAAAAGAAAATGGCATATTTCCAATCTTGCAGGGGAAATACTTTTCAAGGTTCTAAAATATATTGTTAAAATCTTTTTTTCTAAAACAGGGGATGGCTTCACAGACATATCTGGATATTGGTGTATCGCTTGGTGTTCATTTTAAATAGAAAGGGAAATAAATACAGACGGAGAGAGCTCACAGTGTTAGCAGAAAATAGACTGGAACGTCTCCTGAAGCCAGTAACATGAAGCAGCGGCAGCAAAATCGTTGTTATGATAAAATCAGGGACCTCTGCAAGCGTGCCCTTGATTCTACAGTTGGCTTAACTCGGCAGGTCACCAAGGGGAAGCAGATGTTGTCTCGAGGCATGTCCCACTGCCTCGGCAAGGGCTCAGGCTGGTGTTGCTGAGAATACAGGTGCAGAGGGGATGGTGGACGGGGGGGTTGAGGGGTAGGAGGGGCATTAAGCCGTCGCTCAGCCGCCACAGGCCAGCTCTAGGCATGTTGGATTGAGCAGATATGCTCATTTTGATCCACTGAGGTATAATAATTGATGATCAACCCTGCTGTCGCATCTGGGAGTCACTGGTCCATGCCATAATACACCCTTAATGCAACACATGGTGGTGTGGACAGAGGTGCCATGGGGCCTCATGCTGGCTTGTATTTCATGCTATGAAGGATGATTGAAGCAGCAGGCCCATATAACACACCATAGAAAACCGTCATCTCAGCTGCACCTTAACTTCTTATGCATGTTGAATGCACACCTGGAATCATCCCTTAAGGAAGTGATTACTGAAAGGTCTCTTAAATGTTGTTTCCTTGAAGATTTGTTAAACTTGTCATTGTTATTATGACCGTCCAAACAGGGAAAGCAAAAAAAATTAATGTTCAAGATGAAGCAAAGTAGATAACAAATGTCTATCAGGGACTGTTTTAGTCTTATAGTAAAAACAAATAAAATGCAGTTCAATGTTGGCACTATTTTACTAAATAAAGTGGACCACACATATTCAGAATGTGTGTTCTGTTAAAAGGAACAGTAATTGTTTCTTAATTGTTCATTTTAATTAATCTGCTGAGAATAAAAGAGAAATGGTTGCGAGGAATGTTTCCCTTTTAAAGTCCAACTTCTTCATACTTTAAGCTTTAAACCTGACCTATTTTCCCTTTCCCTTCTGTTTATCTGCGCTTGTTCTAAAACATTTCTTTTTTTAAATCCTATTTTGTGTTTGGTAACTTGATTAATCACTATTATTTTTCACAGATGCTCAGCGCAGAGACTTCAAGCACCAGGCAAACAAAGAAAACAGGCATAAACAAGCAAATACATACACATGCACCTTGATCTGCATCTGGGTGAACAAACCTCCCACGTTGTACAACTAAGGAGCACAAAACACTACCATTGACAACCTAAGGGTCTTTGAAAGCCTCCACTCACTGATCCTTGTTCAGCATGGTTCTCCTGCTGAAGGAGATCAAACACAAACACAGCAGCCCAACACAAGTACATTCCAAATCTAAAACAGAAACGTCTAAAAAACAGGTCTTGCTTAGAATCACTGCCTTTTTCCAAAATGAATGCAAAGTGATGGAAAAAGTTTGGGTTTCAGGGTAATTCTCTAAAGGATCAATAGACTTCCATTATCCTGGCCAAACTGAGCAACATTTCAACCACTGAGCGGCTTTGTCTGGTCAAAAAAAAAAGAGCTCTGTTCTGTGTTTGTTGTCATTGTTGGTCGTCAGTGATCCGATCACATTTTAATCACACTATTCAGCCTCATTGATTTCAGTTTACCACAGATTGTGTTGAATGAAATATTGTTTTTCTTTTCTGCATCAGTGGCAATTACCCAACAATGAGAGCTCGATATCACAGTGTATTAAAAGGCATGGTGTTTGTGAAATACTGGCTTTGGGCTACTTGTCAGCAGCTGACGGGATTTGAATATAACAGGCATACAGTACCTTCATACATATTCACATGTGCGGCAGCACTTCCCTGTGTGATCTCGAGCAGGCGCTCATTTACTTTAATATACGTAAACACCCACGCGTCCACTGCTCGCGCTGCACATTAATGCAGAGAGAAAGACGAGCATAGTCATCAGAGGAAGGGAATGGATGCCTTTTCTTAAGCTATTTTTTTCGTTGATTGCTCAAAGTGGACGCATTATTACTGCTTTTTATCTTCACGGAAACACAAAAGAGATAATATATTGGACACATTAGGTGCATTTTTAGTCAGTGTTGAATACCATGTGTTGTCATTGAAATCCAGAAAGCGATGAAGTTTATATATTTTAAAGATTTATTTTAATTGTGAAACACCTTCAAAATATATTGTATATGCAATATATCATACGTAACAATATAAAATATTTATGCAATGAGAACGATCAAACTTTTGTATTATGTTTATTGTCGTATAACATCACACATTGAGGACCTATCACTAAGTTTTCCTCATTTTCAACAAGGCATTTCTCATACTATTGTTATGCTATAATTTATTAATGTTAATTTTTCCAAAAGTGAAAAATGTGCATGCTTCCAAAGAACCCTGGCAAAATCCATCTGTCTTACCTTGGAGCATCTGCCATAGCTTACAGGGCTGTCCACCTCACGAGTTACAGAGACTTAGGGACATCTGTCCCAACAGATAGAAATTCAGGATAGGGCCATCCATTCTGTTAACGCTCCACTGAACTCTGTGTTATGTTCACCATAATTTGCTTTTGGTTGCCACAGCATCCCGGAATATTGCTTTGCAGCAGCTCAGACAAAGTCGGCCGGTTGTAATGTGTCCCTTTTCGGCCATTCTGAAAGTAGATAATTTGATAAACCCCCGGACGTAATGGCTAAGCTGCATCCTGATAAATATGGGTAATATGACAGGGGAAAAAGGATTTCCATAACAATTTCTGAAGAGAAGTTTGGCTATTGGGATGATTTCATTTTTTCCAGAGAAAGTACATGTAATCTGATGGGAATGTATTTTGGTAGCATTCAGTGCAACAATTCCTGTAACTAAACAAGTCTCCTTTAAAGACTTGTTTAGTTACAGGAATTGATGCCTATATTGTCTGTTTTTTCCTGTTGTTGTTTGTGGATATTGTATTTTGATTTTTTCAGACAATTGTTCCTTTCAAATAGTTTCTGGAGTTTAAGATCCCGATGCCATGTTCCATTGGGGGAAACAAAATGTAGGATTACAAATATAAAGTGATACACTTTTTCCTGTCTAGTGTTATAGCACCACATGCTCTTTCACTTCTCCAAGGCAAGAACATTTTCCACGCACACATATTATTCATAATACCCTCTTATATATTCCTGAAAACACAAATCAGAATAAAGTTATTGAAACTCACCATGCAGTGACCCAAAGGCTCAGGCAGCCAGTCCTCCCTCTCTCATCTTGCTTTCTCTCAATCTTCTGAGGGTTAACGCGTCAGCTATTCCTCATATGGTAAAATATGCAATCTGTGCCTGCCAGTCTATGAGCGAGTTTCGGGTTAATCCTCATGAATACGTGACTTTGTCTGCATGAATAAATAAAAACCTGCTCACTGGGTAATTGAGGTGCCGTGGCACTAACAAACGAGGACACAATTTGTAAATGGGATTTTTTTTTTCCCCAGCATGAACTGGACCCACGGTGTTTTATATCACATTAAAGCGCTGACCAAAATCAAATTGAAACACTATATAAAGTTGATATGACATTGAAATATTGAATCCTCCCCTGTGGATTCTGGAAAAGTTCTATCATCGTTCTCTCATTTTATCATTTGCTCCAATTTTGTAGAAGCTCATTTGTAAAAACATCACACAGTGCTGATTTCTAGTGGTGTGCCTGGTGCCAGCAAATATTAAAAAAGCCATGGTTTTTTAGGGATTTAATATGAAGAGTTGACAGTTATGAAATCATCATCGAGTAGCGTGATTCAGTACATATGTTTGGGTCAAAATCAATACATTATGTAGAATATATTGATAGGCACTACATTATATTTATCATGAGCTTAATTGTAATGTTGATTGGCTTCTGAAATATACATAGGCAATATAGAAAATGTCTTTGCAGTTGGGAGACAGGGAAAGACAGAGCGATAGCCGACAGAGACCGAGTCGAGGTCACCTATGATTCAAACACGGCTGGTTGCTCTTTAGAAAGTGTCCCATTTTCTATTTAGAGTGGTCCCAATTATGGTCAATTTGGTGTTGTGTGCGTAAGGGATTCCATATGTTGATCCCCTTTTATAGAAAAAAAAAAAGGCTGTCTAGCTAAAGGAGGTTTTGTGACAGAGCACTTTGCAATTTCCCACAGAAGCGCCCCTGGTAATTGAGCCAAAAGCCAAAAAAGGTTTCAACATGTCACTAGGAATCTCAGCAGCCAAGTTACACAAACATTTATAGACGGGAATATTGTCGGCTAATTTAAAGCAATTATCAGACCTTCACAATCATTTGGAAAATATTGAACATTTAGACATATGAAGCATAAAATAGAGAGCGCTTTTTAAACTCATTTAAATGTGAATTCATTCATTTTGGCTCCGATTAGCTCAATTTAACATGACTTGGCTTTTACCCCTAAACCTGTATAATTACTTTACTCATGTTCAGATGTTATTCACTAACTACTTCCCTCAGGCACATATGGACCAAAAAAGAAACTCAAACTTTGATTTTTTATTTTCCTTTTTGGGTTGAGAAAGCTTAAAGGAGACCTATCATGCTATATTTGAACAATATATTGTAGGGCCATACCTATATAAGGTATATTTATACGTTTTCTTTTTCAAAATACCAAACAGATCATGCATTTTAACCATGCCTCATTTCGCTCTATTTTCCTCTCCTCCAACCTGTCTTTGCATGCGCTGCAGCTGACCACGCCCCCATGCAAAGGAGGGGGCCGAGTTACGAGCGTCATGTTACCATGCTGTTACCATGCTGTTACCATGCTGTTACCATGTCACGGCAACCTCTCATTCCCCTGATTGGTGGAGAGTTGGCCATATAGGCGGAGCTCCTCGTCACTGACGTCAGACTATTTTCAAATCTGGATCAGTCTGGATCAGATCCGTTAAAGCCCCGTTTTTAGAGATTTGGGTATGGAGGAAAAGAGAGAGGGTTGTGTTTTCTGACACTTGGTGAGTTCCCTGACACACCGGGGACACATATTCATGTATAAAAGACGTACAAAAGTGCATTTTGCATGATAGGTCCCCTTTAAGTTGGTGGTCCTGCCTGACGGACATAACAATCCCATCTACATATGTTTCGAGCCTTAATGTGATTAAGACAGACCTTTAAAATAACTTGTTTGTGTAAAAAGCATTATGAATATCCTGTTATGTTATGCAATAAAATACATGATAGGTTGACTATTATTGATACATCCGCAACACTGAAAAGTCAATATATATTTTGAGTGTGTGAGGACGCGGCTAAACATTGCCTATTAAACCTTGTCAAATAGCCATTTAAAGTGAGAGGTATTCAAAGTTAAATTGAATGAGTGCGACCTCCCATTATATTATCACAAAGGTCAGATGTTTGAGTTATGAGATAATTTGCTCTTATCATTTTCTAAATTGGCATTATTTAAAATAGTACCGTAATACTGTATAATGCTACTTATAATAATAAGTCATAATTCTGTTATGATCAAACAAGCTATTTACTCCTGGTTGACTTATAGCCAAAAGCTAAATACAATAAACATAATTGCAAATTAATCAACTGCAAAACAGTTAAGAGCCTCGCCAGGATTTCTCTGAAGGGTCAAGGCGTTCTGCCAAATGGTCTTCACGCCCACAAATCACAACAATGCTTCATAAGAGTGTGAACCTGACAGTAAATGAAGGTCAGACTAAAAAAATGAATATGATATTGGTATTGTAAATGTTGTCGCTTTGCTATTATTATTTTAATACCTTTTGTAATCGCCTTGAAAGCCAGCTTACATTTGCTCAGGGACTGACAGAACAATTAGCTTCTTTAACACCAGAACGCCAGTGATGTATTATTCCTTCTATCTTGGGAGACAAGTGTTATGATGGACGGCAATTTTAGAAGCATTTACTGTAACAGCAAAAACATACTATTATAATACTTATCTCACAAGATCTGATGACAAAAAGCGCCTGGGGAATGATATAATCATACTCCGAAGGGGCACCTCTGGCTTTTAGCCCGTCATTTACCACCACAGTACACTTTTCTGGTGTTCGATATCCTACCAAAGCAAGCCTTGAGCAGTGCATTGATTTCTGGGGGGTCCTCTTTGCCAGTTCTGCCCCTCACGCCTAGTGCTTGACCCACTTATTTACTCATCTTTCCCTGTTTTCTCAGGAGAGTTATGACTGCACGCTGCTTTTCCCATTACAGTGTGAGTAGATGCAAGCCAAGTATGATTGCATAGCATAGTCTGTTTCTCTCTCTCTCTGTGACTCACACATACACGCACTTTTACACTCTGAGTGAGTTAGGTGATACAAGCCCTGTTAGCCAACAAATAAATCACCAGACAAATTGACATATATGCCACAGGAGAGACTGTCTTTGCAGGAGCTGTTGAAAGCTGCATGTGCTATAAGAATTTCAGCCGTGATGGATATTGACAAAGCACTGAGTTTTAAAACAAACCAAGGGCCCACACTTATCCAATAATTCCACAAAATATCACTGACCATATGGATCTGGATGGCGCCTTAGCAACCCACACTGTACAGGGGGCCCTCACTGTCCATGCCCATTGAGTGTAATCTAAGACAAATCAAATATATTGCATCTTTAATGCATTCATTCAATGTTGGAATCCATTACAAGCACTGATACCAATTAGGTCAGGGCTGCATGCTTTTTTAAACACAGAATCATCAAAAAGTTAAATGTGCAGTGCATTCCGAATCGGTATTAAGCATTTTCTACATAATACACGTAATAAAGACTCCACGTAATAAAGACTCCACGTAATAAAGAGTCCTAGAGTTTGCCTGAGGCTGCTTCACTTATAGCTCGGAGCCAGCAGAGCACTTTTTGTGGACCAGTGTTTTGGGATTTAATAAGATCTGCATTTTTCAACTTGTTAAAGGTACAACCATCCCTTGCACAGCTTTTGGGGATTTCATTAATCTTTTAAATCATTCTTAAAAACTCACTGAAATTAGTCAATTTTGACAGGTAAATCCCACAAAGAGTTCCCAAATGGTAAAACAGGCCTTATTGTTGTTATCAATTTAATCAAATTCAAAATATAACTCAATTTTAAACTGCAGTGTTTCATAACGTACCTTGTATTGTGTGTGGAAATGTCTTGAAGGCTGACCATTTTAGATTTTTTTGACAGGTGATCTATGATTTTAACTATCATACTTGCTCAGCCAGGGAGGATGAGGCCAGTGGAAGTAATAGAGGAAGTTAAGGTTTCTTTTGAAGTCTGCGTTATATTAGTGAAAAGGGTTGAAAACATGCTTGAGGAAGGTTTCTAGAAGTTGTCTCTTCCTCTCCTCAGACCCCGGCAGGGCCCTCCCATTTGACATTCCTGCCCTCCACCAATAAATACGTTTTTTATTATTTATAAAATATATATATTTTTGTATTATAAATAAACTGTGACCTTTAATGCTACGATGTATGTGATGTCAGATAGTAATATAAGAGTAATACATGAAAAACAGGTATGAAATACTATGACAGTAAAACAAGAATACAGTTTAAAAGGAGAGTGATTTGTAAAATATAAGAAATAGAAAATCTGTTTACAGTTCTGTTTCAAATGGGTGTTGAGAGATGTATCCATAGATCTCTTCATTTTGCTCTCAAAGTGTACCAGATTGATGCTTTTAACTTCAATATTATAAAAAAAAATCTTCCCTTGGGAGCATGCCCCCGGACCTCCCTAGAGGAGGTTAGGTCCACTCCCCACTTATAACAATTTACCCCTGCTTACACCTATATGCCGTGAGCTGATTATCGAGCCTTCATTGTAACAGTCGCGGGTACACTGTGTATGTGCGTGTGGGGATTGTTGCAGTAGAAAATGCCACTGTAGCGCTCGGGACATTAATGGGAAACCCTACATGTTTGAGAACCCTCTATGAAACGTCAAGCTACCCCACCGCACCCCCAAAAGAAAATCTCTGGCGCCGCCAGTGGCCGCGGACAAGACGGTTTTGTGAAAATCATATGCCCTCTCTGTAGATTTGTTCTGGCGCCGGGTCTGCCTCTCCTGATTATCATTTTTAAGCAGCTTCCTTGGGACCATCCCGAATGAGCATTACCTAACATAATGTATCGTACTTATTTCATTATTTCACCAATTTACTCTCCTTCATATCATATCCAAAGTATACTGCTCACACTCATCAAAGCATATTCCAAAACCATTGTGAGCTTTACTCTGTTTACACATTCAGCCCCAGCACAATGCTGTCTTATTTATGTATTTCAAGAACTGAGCAAATGCTGTCATAAGAATAAAGCAGTTGCATGTTTTATTAATGGTGAGGGACTAACATGGCAATATAATACCCAGTGCTGATGCAAAGAAATGTGTTTCCATTTTCTTAAAGAATTAATATAAACTTCAGTTTGGAAAAAGAGACGTGAACTCATGAGGGTAGAGCAAAACCTCTTTTTTTGGAAACAAATGTCAGCGGACTCTCTATAGACTTCATCGCAAATATCAGAGAGGAATCCCACTTTATTGTTTTATGCAGTTGACATCTATTGAACAAAACATGTGCACCACGGCAAATCCTTGAGAGCAACTTGCAATTTCATATTGAAACAGATGGTGAAATTAAAATGCAGTATTACTATTGATCTTCAGTGGAAGCTGAACTCCAAAGGATATATAATGTGGAGTGGTTGCAGTTTCAACCTATAGTATGTGTCCCGGTCATAGCTGTAAGACAAAGTCTGTTTATATGAGCGAGAAAATCTTGACTTCTTCAGGTGCATCTTCCCGATTTTCCTTTCACAGCAACGGAATTTGCATTTTTCCACTGAGGCAGAATATGAGCAAAGAGTGTGATTGCTCTCTTTGCTAGTTAAATGTTTAAAGAAGACATGCAATTTGAATTGCTGCAGAGCTCATCAATATGAAATTGGACTAGTGGAGGGAAACAAAATGTAAGGGGGCAGCTTAGCACTTGGTGTGCTCAAATCACTCGCACATGGTTAGACTTTAAGGAAGAAAAAAAAATCCTTATACTTCTCTACCTTTGAGGCTATTGTAATGTTATCAATAGCATACATTCTCAGGATGAGCATTTTTAGGAGACAGGATGAAAGATATTTAACATATTTCTAAAAATATACAAAGTTTAGTTATTGATTAAACAAAAACAAAATCGATTGAAAATTCACTATGTCAATACTACCTCGACATTTAAAGAATAATCAGATCTGGTAACTGTAAGGGAAACTTCTGCAGCAATGGAGAGTCAGGACTCAGAGAGACACGAGGAGAGTTGGAGCTTTGATGTCAAACAATGATGTTTATTACAAGTCAACGGCCGGAGAATTCATATCACAAGTCACAGCAGCAAAAGGTTCTGACTGCACGGGTGGGTTGTCATGTCAATTCTGATCAGCCTCTCTCTCGATAGACCTTTTAACTATTTTACAGAGAGTAAACAACATATTGGGGCGTTAACACCTGGAGACACTGAATCACTTATCTGACTCTTAGGCTCTGTGAACGAGAGTTGACCGGTCATAAAACTGGTAATGTCAACAATAGCTGAGACTTCCCATTCCTTAAGACAGATAACAGAGTTAGGGTTGGTCGTAAACGTCAACACACAGAAAGGTTAAATATTTAGGAGTAAAGACAGAATTATTCCCTCACAGTAACTAGCGCACAGCATATCCATCTGAGGAAAACCTCATTGGGCCTCTAAGCTTGTTATCTGTCACTCAAAAGCTGATCCAATAGCATTCATAACGCTGCTAAAGCCCACCCGTTGTTTTCTGCCCCCCATTCCTGCTGTGCCTGAAGATGTGTCGGCAGCAAATTATTAAATTGTGTTTTTTCTTCTCAAGGGTTGTCAGCAGCCTTGCAACCAAATAGATTTTCCCAAATATAATTATGATTACTGCAGGGAAGGTGAAAAAAAAGAGCCGATATGAGGCAATTGGGGATGCTCGCAGCAAACAAGGGGGCTGAGTGCTTTTGACAAGTATCGCCTCCTTACTTCTTCCTCTTACTGTCAAGCCAGGCTCAAATATGACTGACAAATCCAGCTTTCTCCTAAAACAACGTTTGCTCAACGGAAATAAATAATTTGTATGGAGAGACAGTCAGAGTTCAATAGACTTTCTGCCATTGGCTCCTTCAGCTGATAAAACGCACAAGGCAGGAGGGCGAAAGGGAGCCATTTGCAGAGTTGACAGATTCCATCATGGATGACTTTAGCATACCTGAATGCTGCTCTTTCCCTGCCTCCGCGCCCCCTCTGCGAGCAAAAGGGGTGATGAATCAGGCTTTATGAGCCTTCAGAATGCCCAAGTGGTCGATCTGCGCGAATGGCTGTTAAAATTTGACATAACTTGACCAGGCCCTTTTAACAAGCTCGAAGCCATTCTCCACCCACAGATAGGCTGCAGATGTGGATCGTTCTCTAATATACTTTGCCCTGAGAAGTTGTTCGCCGAGTTCCTGAATAACTAACTTGGCACTGGCAGCTACCATAAGTTATAGCGGAAAAAAATATTTCTTCCTTCAATTGAGTTCACAATCTGCCCTGACATGCTCCCTGACTTTTCTCTGTTGCTTTCGGTAATGGAAGAACAATAGCTTGATCTCGAGGCTCAATTATGATTTCCAAAAACCGCTCTTTAGTTCTTTGGCTGTTTGCCATTGTGCAGTCCTTGCCCTGAATTCTTCCTTCTAATAAAAGGGAGAAAAATATAATCTAATTACACACCATATTTTTTTCGTGATATCTAATACAGTGGCAGCAACAGGAGGAGAAAATGATGTGCTATCTCATTGTTTCATTATTACCCACAGATGATGAGTTAATCTCTTTGAAGTTGTTTCCCTTTCATTACTAAAACCCCAAAGCACTGCATGCAGGCAAAACATACAGGATAAACACACAAATCATAAAGTTAAGAAAATTAAAAATCTAAATAATGGTAACTTAATAAAAGGAATGAATATGAGGACCACAACTGAGCAATATGCATGTAGTCTGCTCATAAGATAACACAAATGTTTACTTGAATGTTTTCCAGCATGCATTTTAAATGGCTGTTGACATTTTAGTGCAGTCTTCTTAAGTATTAACAAGCTGTGTTCTATGCTCATATGAACAGAAAAACATCCCCATCCACAGAGAATAATATCCCTGTGTTTTGCATATACTGTATGTATACAGTATATGCTGTATATGCTGTATCCCTGTCCCCTAAGAATTACGTTCCCACAGAACTAAACTGCATTCTCAATTACGTTTAGCTAGAAACTTATTTTCTCCCACGTTACGTTTGTTATGAACGTATCTTAAATACGTTTATTTTCTACATATCTTTGCCATTTATTGTCTTGCTTATAATAACGATAATAGTTATTTATAAATATCAGTTTAGAGCACACATTTGAAATCAGTAGGCGAGACTGTAATTTCGCCAGCTGTTACTCTCATGAGCGAGGCAGAACATAATAGTTTTAAAATGCCAAAAAGCTGTCGTTTATTGCACCTCAAACATTAAAACAAATCCAGAGTTACGTGTTTCTGTACTTCCTCTAAGAAGAAAGGACAGTAACAGAAGATCTCTGTGACGGCAGATGTGTTGTTGTTAATGCGATATGATGTCTGAAAAAAAAATTCAGTTTAGGATGGCCGAAGACACTACACTACCCATAATCCCCAGCTATCGTTTGGGACTACAGTCCCGTTGACAAACCCCGTGATTAATCTTCAAGCCCTGGGATTGGATGTTGGAGTGGCAGTGCGCCAAGGTTACGCCGAGCGTCAAGCTCTTTGAAATGGAACGAAACAACGGCAGACTATTCAAAACTGGACTCGAATGCCCCCCCCAGAAATACACATGCTGGCTATTGTGTTTCACAACATGTTCGCTATGGTACGTCTCTACTGGGAATTGTAGTTTTAAAAGACGTTTTCGTTTTTCCCAAAATTAGAAGTTGACAGTATTAAACTGTGTACAGCCCTTGAGGTTTAGGCGATAGGAAACACATTGGTGTGTACAAATTTAAAACATGTAATTACTAAATGGGTGAAAATCGCTTGTGTCCATAATGGGCAGCATTAATATCCACATGACAGCTCATTGTCACTTTATAATTCTGCTCCACTACAATTCAGAGGTTAACCTAGTATTTTTACTCCACTACATTTATTTTAGTTACTTTGCAGATTCTGATTAATGATGTGAAATATAAACAACCCTTAAATCAGACTTTAGTTACACCTGAGTAAAATTCAGGGAAGGTGATTGTCAAGTGCCAACAATCAGGCGAGATATTTGATAGTTGGTGCTTGAAAAGACAAAACATGTATATGCAGATCCCTATAAAGCATATTCATTACTCGTTATTCTCTACTAATAGTTAATTAAAAACGGTATATAATGGCTATTTTGCACATCCCTTTCAAGATTTCAAGATTTTCTAAGGTTTATTGACATATCATATACACAACTACGGTGTAGTTATGCAATGAATGAAAAACTTGTGTCACAGGTTCCTCAACAGTGCATTAGAGGACATCTATCAATATGTGTGTGTACCTCATCATTAATTAATATCGCATAAACACCAAATCCCAACGTGCATTGCGGCTAAACAATCCAATCACCGAGGTTAAACCATAGCTGAGGATCTTGGGTAATCAGTTCTTCTTCTTTCGTGTAAAGTCAGAGGTCCAACTTGGTGTCGTGTAGCCATGCCTGCATCTCTGGTCCTAAGTCGAAGAGGCTGGCTTCCGAGGGTGCAATAAAGGGCAGGTGCTTATTATGTGTTCGGCAGTCTGTTCAGGGTCAGCGCACTCGCATGCAGCACTGTCTGCCAGGCCACACTTCTTCATTGATGTTTTGAAGCGGCCGACCCCAGTTCGTAGGCGGTTTAGTGTTGTCCATTGCTGGCCTGGTAGGTCGTCTCCTCCTACGGCGCCATCTCCTGGGTCCCAGATGTAGCGATGGATGGTAATCAGTTCAGTGGATGTGTATCTGTTTCCGGTTATTTTATTTTGAAATCCAGTTCATGACGGATGCCAAAAAAGCCAGAGAGTATAGAATTAA